>NC_070584.1:32796555-32799055 GCF_027409825.1 Scomber japonicus
CATCCCTCCTTTCCTTCCTTTCTCCCTTCCTTCCTTCCCTCCTTCCTTCCTCTTTTCTTTCCTTCCTTCCTCCCTCCTTTCCTTCCTTCCCTTCCTTCTTCCTCCCTCCCTCCCTCCCTCCCTCCTTTCCTTCCTTCCTCCTCCCTTCCTTTCCTTCCTTCCTTCTTCCTACCTCCCTTCCCTCCTTCCTTCCTTCCTTCCTTCCTTCCTTCCTTCCTTCCTTCATCCCTACTTTCCTCCCATCCTTCTTCCTCCCTCCCTTCTCTCCTTCCTCCCTCCCTTCCCTCCTTCCTTTCCTCCTTTCCTTCTTCCTCTTTTCCTCCCTCCTTCCTCCCTCCTTTCCTCCCTTCCTTCTTCCTACCTCCCTCCTTTCCTTCCTTCTTCCTCCCTCCCTTCCCTCCTTCCTTCCTTCCTTCCTTCCTTCCTTCCTTCCTTCCTTCCCTCCCTCCTTTCCTCCCTTACTTCTTCCTACCTCCCTCCTTTCCTTCCTTCTTCCCTTCCTTCCTCCCTTCCCTCCTTCTTTCCTTCCTTCCTCCTTTCCTTCCTTCTTCCTCCCTCCCTCCTTTCCTTTCTTCCTCCTTCTTGCTGTTGGAAATCTGGCTCCAATTTCCAGCTGTGATTACCTCTCGGTTTTCCACTTCAACGCTCCTCGCATGCTTGATGTTCTTCAGAGGCGGGAGGGTTTTATCCTTCTTCTAAAATTGAGATGTGGGTGTCGTCGGCCAGGTGTAAAAAAAAAAAAAAAAAAGAGCTTGACGCCTCTGGGAACACGGCTGAGCCACGGAGCCGCTGCATATTTAAATGACATATCAAACATGTGTACATAGATGTGAGGAGGGAAATCAATTTATACTACAGTTTGAGGACTTGTGAAGTTTTTCTCCTTCGGTTACTTCAGTGGTTCTTTCAAAGTGGGTCACGTGGAAGCTTCCTTCTTTCCTCCCTTCCTTCCTTCCCTCCTTCTTCCTCCCTCCTTTTCTTCCTTCTTTCTTTCATTCCTCCCTCCCTTCGTCCCTCCTTTCCTCCCTTCCTTCTTTCTCCCACCCTTCCCTCCTCCCTTCCTTCTTCCTCCTTCCCTTCCCCTCCCTCCCTCCTTCCTTCCTTCCTTCTTCCTCCCTTCCTTCCTTCATTCCTCCCTCCCTTCGTCCCTCCTTCCTTCTTCCTCCCTTCGTCCCTTCATTCCTCCCTCCCTTCGTCCCTCCTTTCCTCCCTTCCTTCTTCCTCCCTCCCTTCCCTCCTTCCTTCCTTCCCTTCCTTCATCCCTCCTTTCCTTCCTTCCTCCCTTCCTTCTTCCCTCCCTCCCTTCCTTCTTAGTCCCTCCCTTCCATCCTTCCTTCCTTCCTCTTTTCCTTCCTTCTTCCCTCCCTCCCTTCCTTCCTTCCTTCCTTCCTCCTCCCTCCTTCCTTCCTATTACTTCAGTAGTGATCTCAAAGTGGGTCACCTGGAAGCAGCAGCGGTGATATGAAGAGACGTTTACCTGCCAGTCTAATCTCATGTCACAGAGACATACATCACATGAGGAGGAGGAGGAGGAGGAGGAGGAGGAGGGGGGGGCGGGGGGGTTGGCACGATCGGCACGATCAACGTTAGTGTCATTGCTCTCAGGAGTCCAGATTTGAGTGGATGTCTGTTTCTTTCTCTTTTTCTCTCTTTTCTATTTAAAGAAACTGAAGCGAGTGAATCCATGAACGAGAGCTTTCACATCGTGTATCTGTCACACGCAGCGTGACGTGACCGTGAACTGGAAGGAAACCAAAGACATAGTTTCATAACCTGCACTTTATTAACTGTGCAATTTATTACTTTACGTGTCCTTGCCACGTTTTGTTTTTTGTTATAAAGACGTTATTTTTAATGTTTTGCATCACATGCAAAGTGAGTGACATCACTGCGCTGACAAGCCGGAGACGTGTTACTCCTCCTCACTTCAAGTCACTGTCATTAACTTTTAACTTTTAACCTGCAACACTGTGTGAACATTTCAATAGTTACACATTAAAACAATATTTATTTGCAATTCCTCTATTGAACGACCCCGAAGCATGAGTCGGTTCGGATCAAAGAGATGCTGGCTGACAGTGGATCTCTAACAGTCATGTATTTCCTCCTGAAACATCTCTTAATGTACAGTAGAGCGCCGTCTTGATAAACAGCAAATCGCCTGGCAATCCTCCAATCACCAATATACGGTTTGATCATTCTTACTCCCTGCCCTCCTTCCTTCCTTCCTTCCTCCCTTCCTTCCTTCCTTCCTTCCTTCCTTCCTTCCTTCCTTCCTTCCTTCCTTCCTTCCTTCCTTCCTTCCTTCCTTCCTTCCTTCCTCCCTCCTTTCCTTCCTTCCCTCATTCCTTCGTCCCTCCTTTCTTTCCTTTCCTCCCTTCCTACCTTCCATCCTTCCTTCCTCCCTCCTTTCCCTGCTTCCTTCCTCCCTCCTTTCCCTGCTTCCTTCCTTCCTTCCTTCCTCTTTTCCTTCCTTCCTCCCTCCCTTCTTTCCTTCATT
>NC_070584.1:32801555-32828949 GCF_027409825.1 Scomber japonicus
ACACACACACACACACACACACTCACACACACGTGCGCTGATGAGGACACGCTTCGACATGGAGACGGGATCAAACCGAAGGGTCACTACTGGGTGGCAAAGGCTGCCTGCTACTGCAGCTATCACACACACACTTACACACACACTGCCTTACTATCTGTGTGTGTGTGTGTGTGTGTGTGTGTTTGAACTTTGACCCTGTCAGCTTGCCATAGCACTCATGGTTTGATCCCAACACTGTGCTTTTTTCAGTTCTGACCAAGATAATTACTGTGAGTAGCAGAGGAAGGAGGGAAGGAGGAAAGGAGGGAGGAAAGAAGGATGGAAGGGAGGAGGAAGGAAAGGAGGGAGGAAGGAAGGAAGGAAAGAAGGCAGGAAGGAAGGAAGGAAGGAAGGAAGGAAGGAAGGAAGGAAGGAAGGAAGGAAAGGAGGAATATAGCTGCCAAACACGTGTTGCTGTGAGGTTGTGGCACACACACACACACACACACACACACACACACACACACACACACACACACACACACACACACACACACACGCTCACTCACTGATGAGGTCACGCTTTGACATGGAGACGGGATCAAACCGAAGGGTCACGACTGGGTGGCAAAGGCTGCTCGCTACTGCAGCTATCACACACACACACTTACACACACACTGCCTTACTATGTGTGTGTGTAAGTGTGTGTGTGTGTGTGTTTGAACTTTGACCCTGTCAGCTTGCCATAGCACTCATGGTTTGATCCCAACACTGTGCTTTCAGTTCTGACCAAGATAATTACTGTGAGTAGCGAAGGAAGGAAGGAAGGAAGGAAGGAAGGAAGGAAGGAAGGAAGGAAGGAAGGAAGGAAGGAAGGAAGGAAGGAAGGAAAGAAGGGAGGAAGGAAGGAAGGAAGGAAAGGAGGGAAAGGAGGAAGGAAGGATGGAAAGGAGGGAGGAAGGAAGGAAAGGACAGAGGATGGAAGGAAGGAAGAAGGAAGGAACGAATGAAGGGAGGAAGAAGGAAGGAAAGGAGGAATATAGCTGCCAAACACGTGTTGCTGTGAGGTTGTGGCACACACACACACACACACACACACACACACACTTCACACACACTTCACACACACTTCACACACACACACACACACACACACACACACACACACACACACACACACACACACTTCACACACACTTCACACACACTTCACACACACACACACACACACACACACACACACACACACACACACACACACACACACAGTAAGGCAGTGTGTGTTTGAACTTTGACCCTGTCAGCTTGCCATAGTTCTGATGGTTTGATCCCAACACTGTGCTTTCAGTTCTGACCAAGATAATTACTGTGAGTGAGTAGCATATAAAACACATGTGTTCTTCATGTTATCAGTGGAAGAGGGAGGGAGGGAGGGAGGAAGGAAGGAAGGACAGTAACAGGGAGGAAGGAAGGAATGAAGGAAGGAAGAAGGAGAAGATGAATTACAGCTTATTTTGGCACATTGGCATATAACAGGAAGTGAACAAGCTCTTTGTCACACATATGAATCAGTTATTCTCAGTATACTCATTTCACAGCACACACTTCTACCTTCCTTCCTTCCTTCCTTCCTTCCTTCCTTCCTTCCTTCCTCCCCCCCTCCCTCCCTCCCTCCCTTCCTCCTCATTTCACACTTCTACCTTTCAAACACAGTAAAAGCAGCATATTAACCCTCCTGTTGTCCTCGAGTCAACGGAGGAAGGGAGGAAGGAAGGAAGGAAAGGAGGAAGGAAGGAAAGAAAGGAGGGAGGGAGGATGGAAGGAAGAAGGAAGGAAGGAAGGAAGAAAGAAAGGAAAGGAAAGGGAGGAGTGAAGGAAGGAAAGGAGGCAGGGAGGTAGGAAGGAATGGAAGGAGGGAAGGATCGAAGGAAGGCGGAAAGGAGGGAGGAAGGAAGGAAGGAGGGAAGGAAAAGAAGGAACTAAACAACTAAATAATTAGAAATTCTCATTTAATCACATTTTCCTGTAATAAAACATCATATTTTACATTATTACAGTTATTTTAACACAGTTTCCTAAAACAATGTTAGATTAATTCATGCATTTTCCCTTCATCCCCGGACTCAGAGTGCAGTCTGGTAGCTAGAGAGATCAATACAACACTAATCAATACACAAACATTACTAATTAGACACCAGTTGATGTCTGATATTACTGTGTTACTGTGTGTCTCTTTGTAATGCAGCTGCAATGATATAAAATACACTTTAATATTTATCTAAAGGCAGAGAGACCTGCAGCCATTATCAATAATTTAAAACGTCCTGCAGCATTAATGTTAACCTGACACTGCTTCACGCCTCCAAACCGCCGTTGCCATGGCGCCGGTCACTGTAAACGATGAGACGAGAGCACAGAGAGAAGATTAGGAATGAAATGAAAGATGTTACTGTAAAGAGTTGATGTGGAGGAGCTTTTGCTCTCTTGTTTATTTAACAGGAATCTAAATTTAAACAATTTGGAGCAAAGTTAGTTTTAGGTTTGTTGGCGTAACTATGACGATATTAATAAAGTTTAAAAACAAGGCACTTAAACTTAAGGAAATACATTAATATTAACCCTTTACCTTCCTCCCTTTCTTCTTTCTTCCTTTCCTCCTTTCCTTCCTTTTTCCTTCCTCCCTTCCTCCCTCCCTCCCTTACTCCTTTCCTACCTTCCATCCTTCCCTCAATCCTTCCTTCCTCCCTCTCTTCTTTCCTTTCCTCCTTTCCTTCCTCCCTTCCTTTCCCCTACCTCCCTCCCTTCCTTTTTCCTTTCCTCCTTTCCTTCCTTTTTCCTTCCTCCCTCCCTTCCTCCTTTCCTCCCTTCCTTCCTTCCATCAATCCTTCCTCCCTCCCTTCTTTCCTTTCCTCCTTTCCTACCTTCCTTCCATCCTTCCTTCTTTCTTTCCATCCTTCCTCCCTCCCTTCATTCTTTCCTTTCCTCCTTTCCTACCTTCCCTCCTTCCTTCCATCCTTCCTCCCTCCCTTCCTTCTTTCCTTTCCTCCTTTCCTACCTTCCTTCCATCCATCAGTTCTTCCTTCCTTCCTACCTTCCTTCTTTCCATTCCTACTTTCCTACCTTCCTTCCATCCATCCTTTCTTCCTTCCTTCCCTCATTCCTTCTTTCCTCCCTTCCTTCTTTCCTTTCCTGCTTTCCTTATAAAGATAAAGTGAATTTCCCTAAACGTTATAATATTCCACAAACAGAGACAGATATGATCGACCATGATGGAGGACACACAGTGATCAGTCTGCCGTCATGTGTGCTCAGTCCCTCCCCTCCCTCCCTTCCTTCTTTCCTTTCCTCCTTTCCTACCTTCCCTCCTTCCTTCCATCCTTCCTCTCTCCCTTCCTTCTTTCCTTTCCTCCTTTCCTACCTTCCTTCCATCCATCCGTTCTTCCTTCCTTCCCTCATTCCTTCCTTCCTACCTTCCTTCTTTCCATTCATACTTTCCTACCTTCCTTCCATCCTTCCTTCCTCCTTTCCTTCCTTCTTCCTTCCTCCCTCCCTCCCTTCTTTCCTTTCCTTCTGTCCTTCCTCCCTTCCTCTTTTCCTTTCTCCCTTTTTCTAAGAGATAAAGTGGATTTTCCTAAACGTTATAATATTCCACAAACAGAGACAGATATGATCCACCATGATGGAGGACACACAGTGATCAGTCTGCCGTCATGTGTGCTCAGTCCTGACAGCTTACAGCAAACACTGAGTCACGCTTCCATGGCAACGCTGCAGTCACTGTGTACACACACTATTTACATGTGTGAGTAATTGCACACACACTCCCGATGTGATGGAGGAGGAAGATGATGATGAAGATGATGCCTGTATGATCTGACACATTTAATCTGAGACAACTAGCCTCTGTCTCCGCTGGGATGATGAGCCTTCCTTCCTTCCTTCCTTTCTTCTTTCCTTCCTTCCTTCCTTCCTTCCTTCCTTCCTTCCTTCCTTCCTTCCTTCCTTCCTTCCTCCCTCCCTCCTTCTCTCTTTCTTTCCTCCCCCTACCTTCCTCCATACCTTCTTTCCTCTGTCCTTCTTTCCTTCCTTTCCTCTCTTCCTTCTGTCCTCCTTACTTCTTTCCTTCCTTCCTTCCTCCCTCCTTACTCCTTTCCTTCCTTCCTCCCTCCTTACTCCTTCCTCCCTTCCATCCTTCCTTCCTCCCTCCTTTCTTTCCTTCCTCCTTCCTCCCTTCCTTCCCTCCTTCCTTCCTCCTTTACTTCCTTCCTTCCTTCCTCCATCCTTCCTCCCTCCTTTCCTTCCTTCTTCATCCTCCCTTCCTTCCTCCTTTCCTTCCTTCTTCCTCCCTCCTTTCCTTCCTTCTTCCTTCCTTCCTTCCTTGACTGTGTTAACACGCATACTTGCAGTTATGCCAAGTGACATGTCATTCAACACAATGCTGCTCAGCTCCTTCGTCATTTGGGAGTGGGGGTGGTTCTTTCGTAAAGAGAGGGGGGGTGTTAGGGTTAGGCTTTGGGGGGGGGGGGGGGGGGTGTGAGGGATGAGGAGACGACTGCCAACCCGTTCCAACACTTGGCGTCTGCTACTGACACATAGAGCATCCTTTAGCGTCTGTATGAGATGCAGCAGGCTTTAAAGTGACTCCAGTGTAAACCCATCCATCAGTGTTCAGTATTACACCAGTTCATTCACTTCCTGTTGTTCTTCCTTCCTCCCTCCCTCCTTCTTTCCTTCCTTCCTTTTTTCCTTCCTTCCTTTCCTCCGTTCTTCCTTCCTTCCTTCATTTCCTTCCTCCCTTCCTCCCTCCTTTCCTTACTTCCCTCATTCCTTCCTCCCTCCTTTCCTTACTTCCCTCATTCCTTCCTCCCTTCCTTCTTTCCTTTCCTCCCTTCCTTCCTCCCTTCCTTCTTTCCTCTATCCTTCTTTCCTTCCTCCCTTCCTTCTTTCCTTCCTCCCATCCTTCTTTCCTTCCCTCCTTCCTTCCTCCCTCCTTTCCTTCCTTTTTCCTCCCTCCCTTCCCTCCTTCCTTCTTCCTCCTTCCTTCCTTCCTTCCTTCCTCCTTTCCTTCCTTCCTTCCTTCCTCCCTTGTTTCCTTCCTCCCTCATTTCCCTCCTCCCTTGTTTCCTTCCTTCCTTCCCTCCTCCCTCCCTCCCTCCTTCCTTCCTCCCTCCTTTCCTTCCTTCCTTCCTCCCTCTATTCCATCCTCCCTTCCTTCCTCCTTTCCTTCCTCCTTCATTGCTCCCTTCCTTCCTTCCTTCCTCCCTTGTTTCCTTCCTCCCTCATTTCCCTCCTCCCTTGTTTCCTTCCTTCCTTCCCTCCTCCCTCCCTCCCTCCCTCCCTCCTTCCTTCCTTCCTCCCTCCTTCCCTTCCTTCCTCCCTCCTTTCCTTCCATCCTCCCTTCCTTCCTCCTTTCCTTCCATCTTCCTCCCTTCCATCCTTCCTTCCTCCCTCCTTTCCTTCCTTCTTCCTCATTTTTTAGTTTTTGTTTCCAGTTTTGTATACTGTGGTTCACATTAGGAAACATTTTACAGCTCTGAACAGTACATAAAGGGTTAATGATGATAGTAATATATTCTTTAGAGCTGTAGAAAAAGAAGACAAAGAAGAAGAGAAGAGCGGAGAGACAATGATCCCCGTCTGACACTGAGACACTAGCATGACTAAACGTCTGCGTTATCCTGATTACATCTCCTTTATTTCAAAGCGAGAGGCGTATTGATTTCTGTCGCTTCACATTTCCATACATGGCAGCTTGTCAGATTAAATATCAACACGAACCGAAACAGATTTAACTGTGCTGCGGACAAAGATGTCGTGTCGGTTATTGAGGATTATTTCTAACAGCTGATATGAAATCTGAAACATTGTGAACGTCGCTTATTGAATCCAGACTGAAACAGTTTTGAGCTGCAGACTGATTTAATGCTGCAAAGCTGAGCAGCAGAAGATATTAAATATTTGTTTTTGACACATTCAATAACTGTATTTTTCTACTTGCTAAAAAATACCTGATCCTAAAATTATTTTATTTAGTTTATTTTAATTTGCAGAAGTTAAAATTCACAGATAATGACAGATAAAATACATTTCAGGCAGAGGTAGAAAAAAACCAACTGGGCTTATTTAACTGTTGAAATTACACAATATTACAGAAAATAATATGAACTCACAAAAGTACCCGATCCTACATCTCGGTTCAAATCATTTCAGTTCAGTTTATTTTGGACCAGTTAAAATTGACAGACAAAAATAACAGATGGGGTTTAAAACGTCCACACTAAAAACATGTCTCTCTTGTCATCAACCTGATCTGATGATGAAATATGTGAAATGATCATGACATCTTAACTCACTCCCTCCTACCTTCCTTCCTTCTTTCCTCCATCCTTCTTTCCTTCCTCACACTCCCGCTGGGATGATGAGCCTTCCTTCCTTCCTTCCTTCCTTCCTTCCTTCCTTCCTTCCTTCCTCCCTCCCTCCCTCCCTCCTTCTCTCTTTCTTTCCTCCCCCTACCTTCCTCCATACCTTCTTTCCTCTGTCCTTCTTTCCTTCCTTTCCTCCCTTCCTCTCTTCCTTCTGTCCTCCTTACTCCTTTCCTTCCTTCCTTCCTTCCTTCCTTCCTTCTTTCCCTCCTTCTTCCTCCCTCCTTTCCTTCCTCCCTTCATCCTTCCTTCCTCCCTCCTTTCTTTCCTTCCTTTCTTCCTCCCTCCCTCCCTCCTTTCCTTCCTTCCTTCCTCCTTTCC
Organism: Scomber japonicus; assembly: GCF_027409825.1. Lineage (NCBI taxonomy): Eukaryota > Metazoa > Chordata > Actinopteri > Scombriformes > Scombridae > Scomber > Scomber japonicus. Next base: position 32,808,282 of record NC_070584.1, read on the forward strand.
TTCCTTCTTCATCCTTCCCTTCCTTCCTTCCTTCCTTCCTTCCTTCCTTCCTTCCTTCCTTCCTTCCTTCCTTCCTTCCTTCTTCCTCCCTCCTTTCCTTCCTTCTTCCTGATGATGAAATATGTGAAATGATCATGACATCTTAACTCTGCATTATGTGGCGGTGGCATGTTATGTCACCCAAGACAAACAGGCCTAAACAATAACAGGTGTTCTGCACTGTTTCAATGTTCCTCCAATCTCTGATATCAGAGGTTTGGTTTTGGTTTGGATGCTCAAACACTTTTATCTACTAAACTCTGAAGAATACTGTTTGTAGAATAAGGCTATATAGAGTATGACCATTTATGGACATACAGTATTTATGGTACTATCTGTGAAGGCTTCGATCAACAGAGGATGTATTGATAATACTTTGATTCTCCTTGGCCGAGCTTCAATAAACATCTTCAGAAATCCTGGACTCCTCTGATGAAGTTAACCACTAACTTCTCCATAAAACTACACACAGCTCTTGTATTAAAATGCATCTTTACTGAAGTTTCAAAGCAAGTGAAATGATGAAGTGCATCTCTTAGACTTGCATTTAACCCTCCCTGCTCGATGTCAATAGCTACAGTGTAAACGGTCTGCTTACTATCTGGTCGTTTAGTCTGTAGTATAGAAGTATGTAGTATGCAGTTTCGAACACAGCCTATATCTCCGAGATCAGGTTGATGGATCATTTTAACACCCAACATTGCCAGATGAAACACTGGCAGCACAAACACAACGAGCTGCAGCTGGAAGCGAACAAACTGGATCAACTGAGAGAGACTCCAGTTGACCTAAAAACCCAACTGAGCTTTGAGTCTGGGGAGGAGAAGCAGAGGAGGGGGAGGAGGAGGGGAGGAGGGGCAACTCTCTCCAATATTTTGAATTTGGAGTCCCATTTATGAAGCTTTCTGGCTTCTTCATTATCTGAAAATGTCAGATATACTTTTGTTAGCAGAGGAAATTGCCTTGTTAGCCATTTTAACCAAAGTCAGGAGAGTTCATTAGCCTGCAGAGATAATATATAGGATGTGTTTAGCGTAGCTTAGCACAAAGACTGGAAACAGATGGGAACTGCTAGCCTTGCAAATCCAAAGCTGTTTGATTCACTTGTTATACACAGGCGGGGAGTTCTGGTCCTCTGAAATGAGGCCAACGCGGAAGTAACTTAGAACTGCATTCTATCAAAAGGCCACCAGGGGGCGACCGTCTCTATACAAGTCAATGGAGAATTCACCAACTTCTCACTTGATTTCTAACCTCAGTAAACGTTTTCAAAATGTGTTTATGGTCTCAATCGCTAGTTTAAAGCCTTCTTCAATGCAGTATGATGTTCATTTGGGACATTTTGGCCTCCCTGATTTTATATGTGACGATAAAGCAGGGTATGCATTAGGGCGGGGCTACGTCCTGATTGACAGGTTGATTGACCAATGTCCTCGAGATCCAGCCCTCGCAACCAATCGCAGCCTCCCCGCTCCGCCGTTGGTCCCGCCCATACTTCCGTCCATGCCTCCGCCTCATGCCCATATAAGTAGAATCCATGTTCTTTTTTTCCCAGCATGCACCTGAAATGCTCAAGATGGCGCTGCCTAGATTCGAAACTATTGGCTTCCGAGCAGCAGTCCACAAACCAATGGGTGACATCATGGATGTTACGTCCATTTCTTTTATACAGTCTATGGTTAATCATTTACTGACTGAACAGGTAAACAGTAATAGTGGTTTCAGCAGCGTCTCAGTCGGCATATTTACATTTTTTAGTTTAACTACTCGATTTGAAGAGTACTTTATTTTAAGCACTTCACTTATAAAATGAGTGTTTCTTGAGTGTTTGCTAAATATCTCATGTAAACAGACCTCAGGCAGGCTGCAGATACTCTGAGGCTTTTTTTTTTTTGCTTTTGTGTTTTTGTGCACGGTTGCTTGAAAATAAATTATGCCACCGAGGCTTTAATTAGTTTATTTCTATTCCGAGGACGCACACACTCGTTCCCCTAATAACACCAGAAGAGTTAAATCATGTGTGACTAGCATGAAGATGTATGAGAAACATCTTCATTTGTATTCAGCTCAGTTTCAAATCTCAAAAGGTCGAATAAAACAGAAGATTTCACATAAACTAGATTATATTTATATAGAAGATAAATAAATACTTTAGCTTTTAGAAAAAATATATTTAATCCAAAAAGCCTCAAATTCACTGACTCGTAGTTATTAATTATAATTTGTATGAAGCGTCTATGGAGAGATGCTCTACTGAAGACTGTTATTAATTTTATGATTTAATGTTGCATATTTCAATAAATAAATTTGAGTTTAATCTAATTAGTTTATCGGCAGCTTGTTTTTGCCCTACAGCTGTTTATCCAGCCAGGAGACAAAATAAATACTTATAATATAAATACTAATAATTAAATAATAAATGTTTGTGTGCACATTATTATTATATGTTATCATCAACAGTAAAGATAACTGGGATTTAACTGGTAACCTCAGCTAGAAGCTCCCTCTCAATATCTCTAAATAATAGTTTTTAACCCTCCTGTTGTCTTCGAGTTAAGGAAGGAAGGGAGGGAGGGAGGGAGGAAAGGAGGAAAGGAAGGAAGGAAGGAAGGTAGGGAGGAAAGACGAAAGGAGGGAGGGAGGGAGAAAGGAAAAGAGCAAGGGAGGAAGGTGGGAAGTAAGAAAGGAAAGAGGGAAGGAGGGAAGCAGGGAGGGAGGGAGGGAAGGAGGAAGGAAAGAAGGGAGTAAAGGAAGGAAGGGAGGGAGGGAGGGAGGGAGGGAGGGAGGAAGGGAGGAAAGAAGGGAGTAAATGAAGGAAGGAAGGAAGGAAGGAAAGGAGTAAGGTGGGAGGAAGGAAGGAAGGAAGGAAGGAAGGAAGGAAGGAAGGAAAGGAGGAAGGACGAAAAGAGGAAGGAATTTAGGAGAGAAGGAAGGGAGGAAGGAAGGAAGGAAAGGAGTAAGGAGGGAGGAAGGAAGGAAGGAAAGGAGTAAGGAAGAAGGGAAGGAAGGAAGGAAGGACGGAAGGAAGGACGGAAGGAAAAAAGGAGTAAGGAGGGAGGGAAGAAGGAAGGAAAAATTAAAGAAAGAGGAAGGAAGGAAGGAAGTGTTTTCCATATTCTGATATTGACCTGCTATACTTTCTATCAATGAGAAACACTGTGATGCAGTCTGCTACATTTAATAAGCATCACTCTACTACTGCAGCCTCCACAATGACCATAAAGTTGAGTCAACACCTCTGAACCTGAACATTGTTACATTCATAAAGGTCATGTGTCTTTATAGCTTTATAGGCAGAGCTGTAATATTAGTGTGCTTTTACTTTGAAGGGCCGGGTGGATGTAAAGAACTGGAAACTGATTGTGGAGTCTGAACAAGAGAGAAAAAGAGGAAAAAATGAAAGAAAAAATATAATAATGGAGAGATACACTGTAATATAAATGACAAAAATTAAAAGCATAATCCTAACCCTTAACCCATACCAGAACTTACAAAAATGGGAAAATAAAAAAATTAACAATGATCTAAAAACAGTCATATTGTCATTTGTAACTGTGAGTCGGAGCATTTTAAATAAATACTAAGTGTTTTTTTAGCCTAAACCAAACCAGACCTTAATCACAGGTGTGTTCAGGTGTCTGAAACTGTGAATGGGGCATTAAAAAAAGGTACCAAGCCACAGCATTGCCTCATCACTATTTATGATCTGTAATCATTTTGGAAAGTGGGATATTGCTCCGATTTGAAGTGCAGGTTTAGTTTATTAGGATCCTATTGCATTAGCCATTGCACTGGGCAACAGCTGCTCAATACAATTATATAAACCCGAAATATTACACAAAAATACAATACAACAAAAAAAGATGGGAGAAAAAGAGCACATGCAATAAAGTGACGATATATGTTCAAAGCAAAGAGGAAAAACACACTAGAAAAAAGAAAAAAAGAGATCATTAAAACAAAACAGAGGTAGCTACAAATGACCCGCATGTGTGCCCCTTTAATTTCCAGGACTTGTTGCTTTAACTGTCACATGTCTCATTATTATCTCATAAAGACCTAAAAAAACATCTCTCCATCCTCTCTTCTCTGTACACTTTGTCCTGAATGTGCTGAGCAGCTCCCAGACTGAACATGTGCACCTGATGACGCAGCAGCAGCAGCAGCAGCAGACTCCTGCAGACTGCTGCTGCTGCTGCGTCATCAGGTGTGACAACAACCCAGACTGCACTCAGCACCACTCAACTAACCCTCCAGCCCTTTTCTTTTTGGAAAGCAGAAATACCTGCAGCAGCTTTCCAGGTCACACAGTTATTACATAATTCATCATCATCTCTCTCTGCAGCTTTTCAACATCCAACACTCCCATGCATCCACTCTGGTGTAAAATCACTCATCTCTCAGATTCTCCAAATTAAAAGACAAAGTACGATGCAAACTGAAAAAATAAAAGCATGAAAATGTATGAGAAACATCTTCATTTGTATTAAATAAAACAGGGAAGATTTCACACACACCAGATTATGTTTATATAGAAGATAAACAAATACGTTTGACACTGGAAATATGTTTTTAAAAAGAAAATTGGCTTTTAATTTAAAAAAAGCCTCAAATTTACTGCAAGGTTTCCCACAGCATTTCAGTTTAGGCAGCTGTCTAAGCAGCTTAAAACAATAAAAATAAATAAATAAATAAATATATGCAGGGCCTGAATTTTAGCGCGGGATTTCGGGTATTGCGCACAATTTAATTGATTGACATTTACAGCAATGTATATTAATGTTCAACCAACGTCTGCAGCGGTAATTACTGCAGGTCCACTGTCCGGAACCGCTTTGTCCGACTCTCTGACTTCGACCCTGAACACACCTGTAGCTCTTTCTCCACCTCCCGCTAGCATAACACAGACAAGCTAACAGTGATATTAAGTTTAAGGAAACAAACACAGACAAGCTAACAGTGATTTTAAGTTTAAGGAAACAAACACAGACAAGCTAACAGTGATATTAAGTTTAAGGAAACAAACACAGACAAGCTAACAGTGATATTAAGTTTAAGGAAACAAACGCAGACAATCTAACAGTGAGATTTTTTTATTTTTTTTAAGCTAACAGTGATATTAAGTCTAAGGAAACAAACACAGACAAGCTAACAGTGATATTAAGTCTAAGGAAACAAACACAGACAAGCTAACAGTGATATTAAGTGTAAGGAAACAAACGCAGACAAGCTAACAGTGATTTTATGTTTAAGGAAACAAATATAGACAAGCTAACAGTTATATTAAGTTTAAGGAAACAAACACAGACAAGCTAACATTTATATTAAGTTTAAGGAAACAAACACAGACCGCTGGTTAAAACATAAATCTACATCATCTGAGGCAGAACCTGCTCAGAAATAAACACCGGAGCCCGAAAAACTAATGCAAACAGCGCCATGTGATGTCATCATTAACAACGTTAATCCTCAAACAGGTAACTGTGACGTTACGTTACTATAGTAACAAGCTTCCGGCTAACCAGAGTAACGGCTCCAACTAAACAGCTGATATTAGCGGCGCTATGTGTAAAACGCTACGCGTTTTATCAGCTGATTATTAATTGGATTTAATTATATTGTATTGCACGTGTTCCCAATGAAGTTACAGGTGACTGTAGTTCAGAGAATAAAACTACTAAAGTGTATAGCCTACTAAATAACTAATTAGCCTACTATATAAGATAGTTCAGAGAATATCTTCAATGGAAAGTGACAGAAGGTGCAATGTTTTAATGAATTAATTAAAACATTAATTATAACTTTGTATGAGGTGGCTATGGAGAGCTGCTCTACTGAAGACTGTTATTCATTTTTATGATTTAATGTTGCATATTTCAATAAAGATATTTGAGTTTAAAGTAATTAGTTTATAGGCAGCTTGTTTTTTGTCTAAATGTTGATTGTGTGCACTGTATTATCATTATAATTATTATTATTATTATTATTATTATTATTATTATTATGTGTACCATCAACAATAAAGGTGACTGAATGATTTAACTGGTAACATCAGCTAGATGCACCCTCTTTAATATCTCTAATTTACTTCTAATAGAATTCAATTTTATAGTTTTTAAGATACTTTTTCAACATCCAGTTTTATGGTGATTTCTCTTCTTGTTGTTTTACTTCTTGCTTTTGTTTAATAGTCTTAAAATGATCAAATAAAGATTGTCTAAATGTTGATTGTGTGGAAATACCTGCAGCAGCTTTCCAGGTCACACAGATGTTACATAATTCATCATCATCACCTCTTTCTCTGCAGCTTCTCAACATCCAAAACTCCCATCTCATCTACTCTGGAGCTTCTGTAACATCCCTCACCTCTCAGATCCTCCAAATTAAAAATGCAAACAGCAAAGAAAAAAGAAAAAAAATCATCATAAAGCATCATAACCGGGTCATGCGGTGTTTTGCTGCAGCTGGCTGGCATAATTTGCAGACAGCAGGAGGAGGAAGAGGAGGAGGGAGGAGGGGTTTACTGACATCAGCACTGTCGCTCACTACAGCACCGCGCAGGCTGCCTGTCTGCTTTGGACCAGCCACGCCATCCTTTTTTTTTTTTTTAAAACCCTGACTGGGGCTTTTTACGGATGTCTGGGTTCTCTCTGCGGGGTCCGGGGCAGTGTTGAAGCGGACTGTGTGAGCACCGAGGATCCGGTGGAGGAGAGGAGCGCGTGCGTGCAGCTGCAGAGGTGAGTTTGCTGGGTGTTTTATTTTGCAGACAGCAGGGCAGACTGGCGCAGGGCGAGTTGAGTCGGGCACGCTGTCTTGTCTGAAGTTCACAATCGCCTAGTCACGCTTGTTGGGAAGTGATAGTCTCAGCTTCTCCCACCATTAAAACCAATAGTAAAGAATATTTCCACTACAGTACATTCTCATCATGTTTTATATATATTTGTATTTATTTACACTGATGCTCTGCTTCTGCTCTGTCTTGAATTTACCTCTCTCCTACTCTGAGATAAATCATCATGTTTCTTGCTTTTTTTTAAAAAATGTTTAATTAAATAAAACTGGGTTCAAGCATGTGTGCTGATAACATTTTAACTTCATTTTAAGTTTGCAGAAGCATCTTCCTGCGTCAGGATTCTGCACAGACTGAAAGAGAGAGAGAGAGAGAGCGAGAGAGGAAGAGAAGGAGAGAGAGAGAGAGAGAGAGAGGGGTGAAGCAGCAGGATTTCATACAGAGGAGTGCACACAAGGGGAGCACCGAAATAAGAAGCCAAATTCTGCACTGCAGTGGATTTCCTCAGGTGTGTGTGTGTGTGTGTTAGTGTGTTAGTGTGTGTGTGTGTGTGGGTTTATGTGTGTGTGTGTGTGTGTGTGTGTGTACGACTTGGCAGAAGACACTTTCTCATTAACATCCAAAGAACCTGCCGAAGCTTTGGGGCATCGTCTGGAGGTCGCCTCGTCCTAGAATAACTGTGCCACCCGTCAGTATCCAGACCACCCAGCCTTCCCCCCCTCCCCATCTCTCCCCCCCCCCCTCTCCTCCTTTCTTTCTCAGACACAGAAAGGTGGCTGGTCAGTCAGTCCGTCGGCCCATCCTCCTCCGTGGATCCTTCAGTCGGTGCAGGCCTCAGAGCGGAGAGCCGTGACTGACATCTGGATTCGTACTGTGGATTTCTTTTTTTTTTAGAAAGTGCACGAACCTTTACGGAGCTGAAGCTAAAGACCAGCCGACTGTTTTAATTCTGTTTTAATCGCATCAGGAGGACTTATTCTTTTTTGGATTAAGAAGGACCGGATGGACGTGCTATTCAGGGGATTGTAGGTGTAGGATTTCCACCTCAGGGATCAGATTTTTATCATTTCCACTGTGTCATCCAAGTCAGCACAACACAGCAAAATCTCAGGCAGGCTTCACAGGTTTCCCAGCTCCAGCTCCAGCTCCAGCTCCAGCTCCAGCTCCAGTTTCACTTCAGGGATTTTTTCTAACTCGCAGAGCTTCAAGTTTGGTATTTTTCAAGGAGCTGAATTCATTTTCTAAAGCAGTGAAATCTCAGGAGACATCTCTACTTTTGGGTTTTTGGGACCCGGCCTATGCACTCCTGTTGCCATGGCATCTGAAAGTTTCCAGTACCGGGCGGTCTTTGAGTACAAGAGGGAGCGAGGAGACGACATCAGCCTCCAGCCGGGGGACCTGCTCAACGTCCCCAAGGCCTCGCTGGTGGCGGCGGCGGGACCGGAGTACCAGGAGGGGGACGAGCGGAGCCCCAAGGGTTGGATGCACGGGATCAACGAGAGGACCAAAGAGAAGGGAGACTTTCCGGGGACTTTTGTGGAGTACGTCGGGGCGGTGAGGGTCGGCCCTGCTGCGGCCAAGTCCTGGCCCAGGCCTGTACCACCGACTCCTGGAGGGCCACAGACCAGCGTGGGGCCTCAGCCTGCTGGAGCAGCTGCAGCTTCAGGTGAGTCACACTTTAAACTTCATGTAAATGCTTTTCTTGCTGCTTTTTGTTTTTTTTTGTGAGTGCTTCTCATGAAATCCTCTCTGATGCAACAAACACACACAACGTTTCTGTCGGTTTCGATGGTGATTCATCAACCTGGACTGTCTGATTCAGGTGTGAGCTGCTTGGCTTGCACAGTGTTTTATGTGTGTGTGTGTGTGTGTGATATTTTTAGAAAGATAAGAGTGTTTGTATTGAAGCGTGGTGGTGATGTTTGCACAAAAAACATTTAACAGATCCTGAGACTCTTCTTGCTCCAGTAGAGAAGGTTAAAATGCTTCGTTCTTCTCGACTGGATCTGTCCGAGTGAAAATGGATGTTTAAGAAAAAAGCTTGAGTTGAAAAGTTTTGCACAGAAGTCTGCAGCTCTTCCAGCTCTTAGTGTCTTTCCTGTTAAAGCTGTGTCAGCGTTTTTAGAGCCTGAGGATGTAGGTGGATGTTAGAAATGAGAAAGACTTGAAAAGTTGAGATGTTGTAGAGTTACATTGCTCTTTAAACACATGTGAACTGACTACATACTACAACTCTGTATCCTTTTTATATGGATCTAGTTACCTTGCCTGTCTGCCTGCTCTGAGGTTCCATATTTGGTTTTCAGGAGCTTATTATTGTGAGCGCCATCTTGGCTCAGGAGCAGCTGAGGATGCCCTGCAGCCTGTCGTCCCAGAAAGCTGTACAGTTGAAAATGATTACATTAACTTTTATTAAAATACCTAAATGTGTGAGTGTGGTGCAGACAGGCTGTTTATCTGAGAGTGAGAGTGAGAGTGAGAGAGAGAGAGAGAGTGAGAGAGAGAGAGAGAGTGAGAGAGAGAGAGTGAGAGAGAGAGAGAGAGAGACTGCAAAGGTCACAGGATACCACTGAGCCACAGAAAGCCATTATTATCCAATCTGAATTGAGATTCAGTATCTGTAGTATGAGTATGAAGTGCTGCAGTGTGTGTGTCGGTCAGCTGGTCTCAGTTTTTACTGCTCGCTCCACTTAGGTTTGTCTCTGCTTGACGGGTTTTTAAGTATTTACCAAATACTAAACTAATGAAGCTCTTAACTGCAGAAACCAAATATATAGCACATAGCTCTCTGTACTCCATCTGTGCCGTATTGCTCTCATGGTGCCTTTAACGTCATTTTATGATATTGATTTTGGGGCATTTGTGGATCGATTGAGAATCATAGAAGATAATAATTCAGATTCCACCTGCAGGTATAAACTTGTAGCCTCAAAATATGAACAACATCAAACTGAGCAGAGATATCACTACAGATGAGATGAAGAGTTCATAGTATTCATGCATATCTTTGAATATGAGCACACACACACACACACACACACACACACACACGCATCATTAGTGTCAGTGTCAGCAGGCCTGTTAATCAGAGCTTAACCCCCCGTTCCTCCCTGTTCCCCCCCCCCCCACCACCATCAGAGGCCCTGCGTACCTCCCATCAGGCCTACATTACCCATAATGCTTTACTGCGTCTGTTTCTCTGCAAGCTGGGTTTGAGTGTTTGTCATTGCTCCATTGTTTCCTCACTAAGAATGTCTCTGCTAAATGTTGTTGCACACAGATTGAACCGCAGCACTGGCAGTTCAGACTAGTTGAACTCATTTCACCATCTGATACGACAATGGGCTCTATGTTTTCCTGTGATACCACCATGCATGTGGACAGTGTGGTATTTCCCTGGCCTTGAATTTTTTTGTTTTGCCTCGGTCTGTGTGGTTATGTGGTGCACAGTGAGCTGCCAGGAGGAAATATTATATTACTTAAAATTCAAACTTAGCAGCAAACTACATACCTGCAATAACAGATCACTCTCCAGCCAACATCAGCACAGAAAATAAGGTTGAATGTTAAATATGTGTGAATGTCTCTGCTGCTTTTTACTTTATACTAGTATGAGAAGCCTTCAGTTCATTAAATCTCTGCAGAAGTCCCGAGGCAGCAGTGTGCAGTGCTGTGATGCTCGGCGGCTTCCCTTCATTAAATCAGCAGAAGACGACACACACACACATCCACACACATCCACACACATCCACACACATCCACACACATCCACACACATCCACACACATCCACACACATCCACACACATCCACACACATCCACACACATCCACACACACATCCATACACATCCACACACATCCACACACATCCACACACATCCACACACATCCTCACACATCCACACACATCCACACACATCCACACACATCCACACACATCCATACACATCAGTTATAACTTAATATTCTGCTTTTTTTATTAGAGACATGTCTCTGTTATCATCATAGCATCTTCTCCAACTTTCTTTACAGCAGAAATACTGCAGAGTGTTTCATCCTGGGGACTCATAGCAGTGAGATTAATGACTAGCCTGTGTGATGGTGTTCGAGGTGAGATTGGCTGTGTTAGAGAGTTGAGGCTGAAATAGAGTCGGAGTGATCATCATTATTATGTCTTTTATGTCTCATTGTGATGCTGCTGCACTACAGGTCAGCTGGGTCCAATTTTAGCTCCTCTGATCAGGTGAAGGCACATAATGAAATATTCAGGTGAAGCCTCCTCTGTCAGTGTGAATGGAGCCAAACTTTTATTACCCATACATGATTCAGAGAGGTAATCACAGTTTGGATCTTTAATGTTTATTTTAACATTGGTCCCATTGTTCCATAGTTTATAAGAAGCTAAAAAAGAAGTCAAACATCATTATTATAACGGTGGTTTTTAGCCACTAAGACTGGATCCAATTTTAGATCCTCTTGATCAGGTTGAAGTCAAGCCATGAAATATTAAGGTCAGCCCCTCTGCCAATATAATCAGTTTTATCTACATGGGTCTTTATTCAGGAGTTGATCATGATTATTAGGGCACATAATGAAATATTCAGGTGAAGCCCCTCCGTCAGTGTTAATATGGCAAGTTTAAAACCTTGAAGAGCCAAACTTGTATAACCCTTACATGATTCAGAGAGTTTGGATCTTTAATGTTTATTTTAACATTGGTCCCATTGTTGCATAGTTCATAATAAGCTAAATAAGAAGTCTAACATCATTATTATAACTGTGGTTTTTAGTCTCTATTGAAACACTGAAAACAAGACTGGATCCATTTTTAGATCCTCCTGATCAGGTTGAAGTCAAACCAAGATATATTTAGGTCAGCCCCTCGGCCAATATGATCTTTTATCTACAGTACGTGGGTCTTTATTCAGGAGTTCAGGACTTAGTTCCCATTGATCTTGCTAAAAAGAATCTAGGGCCCATTAAAATCCATTTTTTCCGTTTTAATTCTTGTGAATCATGTTTTTTTACTTTTGACTCGTATTTTACTAACAAAGCAACAGTTGACCTGACATAGGAGTCTTTGGGGAACTGCTGGGCTCTGTAATGAGGGGTTAGTGTCCAGTTTTCAAAGTTATTTCGCCGATGAAGACAGAGCCGTGTTCAGCTGCTTCACCATGCTTACATTGTTTAGAAGGGGGAGGGGCTCTGTGTGTGGGGAGGGGCTCAGTGTGTGGGAGGGGCGGGGGGGGCGGCGGCTTGTTGTGCCACCGAGATTTGCTTTCCTCTGTGCAATTTTTCCCAGACATACGTTCCTCTTCCACACGAAAACAGCATTTCAGTCAAATTATTAGTATTCCACGTTAAAAATAAATTCAGTTTTAATCGAATCCATTCCCGCGTTTCCGTCGGCGAAAACAAGATTCAAGTTGTAATAAATTGAAATGATACTTTAAACTCCCCCCTACTATTATAAAACATGTTGTGCAGAATGTCACAGAGTTGCACATCCATCTGCTGAAGGATGAAAGTTTCTCTGAGCTCACCTTTAAATACACCGAGGCCTCCAACATCATTCAGTGTGTTTTTAACCCTCCTGTTGTCCTCGAGTCAAGGAAGGAAGGGAAGGAGGGAGGAAGGGAGGAAGAAGGGATGGAGGGAGGAAGAAGGAAGGAAGGATGGAAGGGAGGGAGGAAGAAGCAAGGAAGGGTGGAAGGGAGGGAGGAAGAAGGAAGGAAGGATGGAAGGGAGATAGGAGGGAGGAAGGGAAGGAAGAGAGGAAGGAAGGGGGGAGGAAAGAAAGAGAGAAGGAATGAAGGACGGAAGGAAGGGGGAGGAAGGAAGGAGAGAAGGAAGGGAGGAAGGAAAGGAAAGAAGGACAGAAGGAAGGAAAGAAGGAACAGTCAAAACAGACGGGGTCAGTTTGACCTGGGAGGATGACAGGAAGATTAAACTCCTGTGTGTTACGAGCATGAGGCTGCAGTACACACTCCCTTCCTCCTTTCCTCCCTTCCTCCCTTCCTCCCTTCCTCTCTCCTCATCCTCCAGGAACTGCTGCATGAACTGCTGCCTGCAGCCAATCAATGACCATATTTCTTATTGACTGTGCAGTTCTCAGGAACGTTGAGGCGTGTTGAGTTCAGGGACCTGCTTTGCCTCCAGATTAAATCACTGTTGATATTTATCTCTAACAGTATCTCTCTCTATCGATTCCCGTTACAAGACTGCAGATTGGGCTCATGCTGCAGACGAGCTGTGTGAGCTTTGTGTGTGTGTGTGTGTGTGTGTGTGTGTGTGTGTGTCTATTCGAAGAAAAACGAGCCTTTAAATTGTAAATTCAGTCGCCAAAAAACAACCTGTACTTACCTTCGAGTGACAGAATAATCCATGATGACAAACACTCCTTAACTTTAACTCTCAAGTGATTATTTTCACCTAAATCATGATCTTTTCTAAATCTAACCAACCAGACATTAACCCTTTACATATTGTTCATATTCTGACTCATAATTAGTCTCTACATGTTTGATTTATCTGTTTGATTAAAGCAGTCATCATTATGTAATGGTGGAGAAGGAAGGAGGAAAGAAGGAAAGGAGGAAGGAAGGAAGGAAAGGAGGAAGAGGAAGGTAGGAGCGAGGGAGGAAGGAAGGAAGGAGGGAAGGACGGACAGGAGGGAGGAAAGGAGGGAGGGAGGGACAGAGACAGGAAGGAAGGGAGGGAGGGAGGGAGGAAGGAAAGGAGGAAGATAATGGGGAGGACAGAAGGAAGGAAGGAGGGAGGGAGAGAGGAAGGAGGGAGGAAAGAAAGAGAGAAGGAGTGAGGAAGGAAGGAAAGGAGAGAGGAGAGAAGGAAAGAAGGACAGAGGAAAGAAGGAAGGACAGACGGAAGGAAGGATATTCAGGATCACATTAGGAATGAATAGGGTGTACATGGTGATTTAAAATGTAAAAATGGGTCAAATTTAGTTAATGACAGTGATGTAACACAATAAAACATCATTATTTTTTTGCAGGTACAAAATACCAAAATATGACTTATTGGGATGTTTTAATGATTTATTTAACACAAACAGGCAGAGACTTGATCCTGTAATATAAAGCATTGTAAAACAAGCTGCCCCACTTTAATAAACACACACATATATAGTGAACCCCTGCAGGCTCTGATTAGTGTTTTTACAGAGTCGGGGTTAGGGTTCGGGTTAGCTCTGTGTTAGCCGCGGCTCTCTGCTACATGCACTGAGTTCAGATCTCGCTGTGTTTATTGCTCCTCATTTGCTAAATAGGTCAGAGGCAGAGCAATGTTCTCTCATCTCCTTCCCCATGCCGCCCTCTCCGCTCTCTCTCCGCTCTCTTTAATTGTCTGGCTGCTCATCTCATCTCTTCTCTTTTTTTTTTTTTTTTTTATGGGAGTGGGTTCCAGTCTGTCTTTTATATAAATAACATCCACTACCACTCCAGGCTCGGGTAAAATATCTTCTTTCCATCTGGCCCTGATGCTCTTAGTTATGAGATGTGAGCCTCCCTCCCTCCCTCCCCCCCTCCCTCCCTCCCTCCCTCCATCCATCCATCCATCCATCTATCCATCCATCCATCTATCTATCCAGCGTCCTGCAGCTACACAAGGCAGTTTTTGTTCTTAATAATTGATTGGCTGGCACTCTGGCAGCCTGACATGCCACATTCCTGCAGTCACAAATCACCAGTGGCAGTAGTGTTGTAACAGCAGCTGCAGCAGAAGGGAAGCAAGCTGATCTGCAGCCTCCGCCACTGCTTTACATATACAGGAAACACCCTGCTCTGTTTCACTGGAACAGGGTTTTGTAGGAATTGCTGGGAAAATGCATGTAACATGATACAGTATAATCCATTTAGTGAGTAGTAAGCACTGGATAATGGGTTTGGGTGGGGGTTAAATTGAGGAGAATTGTCTTGATTTGGGCGTTATTTAAAGGAAAAATTGTTTTGCTCACTTCCTGCTGTTCATACTGAAGATCAAATGTGCTTTCAATCAAAGTGATGGAGGCCAATGGGGCTTCAGCAGTCTGAGTTTTACAGTCTGTTTAGCATCAAATCTCCTCTTAGTGTTTCCTGTTGAGCTGTGGTGGAAGTATAGTAACAAAAAGAGACTTTGGTACTAAAATCACTGTAACATTGAAACTAGGGCTGTCAAACAATTAATTTTTTAAAATTGAGATTAATCACAGAATTTCCATAGTTAATCGCGATTAATCGTGTTTTGAATTGCATGTTTAATATCCTGTTGTTTTACATTTCAATGCAGTTTTAAGCCCATAATGTAAAGCATTTCTTACCAGAGTGTCTTAACTGGGAATCAATCACGGCTCTGCTGCGACTCCCACACTCCAAAATGGTCCTTTGGTGGAGCTGAGGCTGGCTTGGCTGCACCTGGGTGTTTAGCGTGGAGGTGCTAACTCAAACTCCACGTACTCCGGTGGTAGTTAAACTCCGTTTGACACAGGTTGCATTTTACTTTTGACTTGTCAACTGAAGCGTCTGGAAGTGTTTTAAAGTTAAACAAGCCGTTCAAAAGTCCAGTAGCTCTCTTACTTTCCATCAGCGCGGTAGGTTTACTGCAGGAGGCCACTTCAAAGCATAGCGCTACAGCTAGAGGAGCCGTCTACGGGGGAGTAGAAGGGACAAAAAGGCTTGCAACATTAAAATGCGATTCAAAAAATTAACACGTTATGGATTGCATTAATCTAATCACGATTAACGCGTTAACACTGACAACCCTAATTGAAACATAAAAGACTTGATTTGACTCATTTGGACGCTGAAGCTTCATATTAGCTTCAGATCAACTTTTAAATACATATTATTGCACAAAATGAGGATTTTGGATTTATTAGTGCATTATGAAGAGATCTTCTAATGGTCAAATAACAGCTGAACCCATCTACCATTATCACCAACTCTGCAACTCTGCAACTCTTTTTTCCCAGCCTCCTTTAACCTTCTTGGTTTAGTGTCACGGTGCATTTACTGTCTGTTTCAAGTGTCAGCATTTCCAGTATCAGCAAAGATCTGATAAACTTGTCCAGCACAAAATAGTAAACAGACAAATTTAGAGAGACGAGCCAGTGAAGTGGAACATCTAGCAGCTAAAGAGTCATGTATTTATCTCAGGAGCTGGTGGAGAACCAATCAGAGCTAAAAAAGGTGTGAATGTGGGACTTTGCGTAGATAGACTATATTTATTTCACCGAAATAAGAAGCCAAATTCTGCACTGCAGTGGATTTCCTCAGGTGTGTGTGTGTGTGTGTTAGTGTGTGTGTGTGTGTGTGTTCGTGTGTGTGTGTGTGTGTTCGTGTGTGAACAGATGGAAGGAAAGAAGGAACAGTCAAAACAGACGGGGTCAATTTGACGGACGACATGAAGGTTAAGTGCGTAGCTCAGTTATTATGATGCAATACAACAACATAAAAAGCCTATTTAATATTAATATTTCAGTTAATGTCATTTATTTTGCACCAAAGCTAAATAATGAACAGGTGATAGTGATTAGACTGCCCCCTAGTGGCCATACCGGCAACTGCACTGTATAAGTCTGAGTAAACAGTGTATATAGGTACATGGCAAATATTAATAATAGGCTGAATTTGAGCATTAAAAATTCAAATATAATATAAATATTAAAATTAATAAGGCATTAAATCCGAATTAGATTATAGAGGAAGATTGACAGCGCTAATGTCTACTGGATGTGTAAATGGCTTCCTCCGTCCCTCCTTTCTGTCTTCCTCCTCTTCTTCTTCTGCCACCTAGAATAGTTCAGTTCCCTCCCCGCAGTCATGCTGAATAAATCAGGTGTGATACTTTATAGCTCTAACAGGGCTCATAGCGCTAATCAATGCATAACACTATCTGACACCGTGTGATTGTGAACGCCCTCCTACATTTCCAACCTGAAGCCTTGCAACCTTCTCCTAAGGGGAGCTGTTTGCCGGCTCCATACAACATTAATTATGCCACTAGGCTAATGAATCCCTGGTGCGGCGCCCCTCATCACTATCTACCTACATTTATACAGGAGGTAACGTGAAGGTAATCAGAGTTCACAATGAAGCTAACGGGCTAATCGAATGCAGCGTCCTGCTCCGCTGTGATAAGGCAAAGCTTTTGTCTTTTATCTGAAGATGAGGCCCCTGTAGCTCGGCAACACTGTTGTTCCACTTTCATGTAAATGAGGGACGCAATTAGATGTAAACCAGAAGACTAGACATCATCAGGTTTTTTGTTCTAGCCCCCGCAGGCTTTTTGATTGGTGGTTTTGGTCAAGTAGAGCAAATGTAACACAGCGTCCTTTGTTTCATCAGAGTTACAGTTAAAGGAGATGGATTCAGAACAGGAAGTCAAGAGTTTACTGTCTTCATCATCACCTAACTTTAAGCCTAGAAAGAAATCTAAACATCTATTTGAAGAGTTGAAAAGCAGAAGAATTGTCCTCTATCTCTAACGACAAACATATGAGACCACACACATGCTGTTGCCTCTAGTTTTATGTTACTATCTGCTTGTGTAAAGACGAGCAGCAAGCATCGTAGAACAACAGAAATACATGAAATATCTGGGCCAAGCATCCTGGCTGTGGCTCAGGAGGTAGAGCGGTCGTCCTCCAATTGGAAGATTGGTGGTTCGATTCCCGGCTCCCTCCTTGTATGAATGTGAATGAATTAAATTCCCCTGATGAGCAGGTTGGCACCCTGCCATCAGTGTACGAATGTGTGTGAATGACATGTCATGTAAAGCGCTTTGAGTGGTCGCAAAGACTAGAAAGGAGCTATATAAGTACAGTCCATTTACCATTTACCATCCTTTGTTTCATCAGAGTTAGAGTTAGAGTTGGAAGGACGAGAAATGAAGGAGCTAGATTCAGAGCAGGAAGTCAAGAGTTTACTGTACGGCCATCTTCTTCATCATCACCTATCTTTAAGCCTAGAAACAAATCTAATCAGCTGTTTGATGAGGTGAAAAGCAGAAGAAATTTCCTCTATCTCTAAAGACAAACATAAGAGACCACACATGCTCTTGCTTGTAGTTTTATCTATGTGCTGTAACCTCAGAACCCATTTGCAATCGTCTGATGATGATGATGGTGATGATGATTCAGCCTCTGGGGAGCAACAGATGATGTTTCAGGGCTTCAGGTGTAGCTGCTGGCTACATGAAATTATGTGCACTTTGGTCAAGTAGAGCAAATGTCTCAATCGCTAGTTTAAAGCCTTCTTCAATGCAGTATGATGTTCATTTGGGACATTTTGGCCTCCCTGATTTTATATGTGACGATAAAGCAGGGTATGCATTAGGGTGTGACTACGTCCTGATTGACAGGTTGATTGACCAATGTCCTCGAGATCCAGCCCTCGCAACCATAGCAACCTCCCCACTCCGCCCATGGCCCCGCCTCATGCCCATATAAGTAGAATCCGTGTTTTTATTTTTCCCAGCATGCACCTGAAATTTTCAAGATGGCGCTGCCTAGATTAGAAACTATTAGCTTCCGAGCAGCAGTCCACAAACCAATGGGTGACGTCACGGATGTTACGTCCATTTCTTTTATACAGTCTATGGTACCATCCCAGCTCAAACGTGACTTATTAAAAGTTGCAAAGCAGAAGCACAAACATAAGAAGAATATAAAGCACATAATCTAGATGTTAGATGAATATTCTCTCTGATTGGCATCATCACGTTACCTCATTTTCATAGGAGCCAATGTTTAGCAGAAAGCAGCTCATTCTCCTTCAGTCAGGCTCTAACATACATATCAAACAGAGCTGGTCGATAGTAATCACAGTTATTAATGGAGTGGCGGGTGGCGGGTGGCGGGCGGCGGGCAGCTCGAGCGTCTCCGTGTCTTCAGAGGAGCGTCTGAGCTGAGCGAGGCAGCGGATCAATGAGACCGAGGTGATGATGAAACGCTGCTGCACCGGATAATGACCGGGAGGATCAAACACGATGAGAGCCAGACAAACACGAGGCACGGGGTGTGTGTGTGTGTGTGTGTGTGTGTGTGTGTCTGTGTGTGTCTGTGTGTGTCTGTGTGTGTGTGTGTGTGTGTGTGTGCAGGTTGGCAGTCCATGATCGACTCTTTGTGACAAGTTGAGAAGATCGATGGCGGCAGCGTCGGGCTAACAAGCTAACCTGGCTAAACGGCCTCATTTGTAGATTTATATTTAGGTCGACTCTTCAGCTCTTTGTGTTTAGACTTTAATGGGCTCCTGTGTGTGTGTGTGTGTGTGTGTGTGTGTGTGTGTGTGTGTGTGTGTGTGTGTGTGTGTGTGTGTGTAGGTGTGTAGGTGTGTGTGTGTGTGTGTGTGTGTGTTTGCTCTCAGATGTGAGTAGTGTTGTTCTGCAGAGACTCAGGCTTGTGAAAGGCAGATGTCTTCATGCCACCATTCTCCTTCCTTCCTTCCTTCCTTCCTTCCTCTCTCCTTTCCTCCCTCCTTCCTTATTTCCTCCCTCCCTCCCTCCTTCCTTCCTCCCATCCTCTTTTCTCTCCTCCATCCTTCCATCCTTCCATCCTCTTTTCCTTTCCTTCCTCCTTCTATCCTCCCTCTTTTTCTCCCTCCTTTCCTTCCTTCCCTCCTTTTCCTTCCTCCCTCCTTTCCTTTCTTCCTTCCTTCCATCCTACCTCCTTTCCTCCCTCCTTTCCTTCCTTCTTCCTCCCTTCCATCCTTCCATCCTCCCTCCCTCCTTATTTCCTTCCTTCCTTCCTTCCTTCCTTCCTTCCTTCCTCTGACAAAATGGAGAACACATCTGTTTTAGTGTGTGTGTGTGTGTGTGTGTGTGTGTGTGTGTGTGTGTGTGTGTGTGTGTGTGTGTGTTCTGCTGTAGATATACATGTGTTCCCCATGTGGAAATGTGGATTTGTGAATTGGCAGAACATCCTTTTGGCTTCTCTCTCTCTCTCTCTCTCTCTCTCTCTCTCTCTCTCTCTCTCTCTCTCTCTCTCTCTCACTCCATGTCTGTCTTAGATTTCGTTCCTCCTCTTCGTCTCTCCTCCGTCTGAACAAGTCGTTCACTCTGTTTTTGTGTTTATGAATCTCTCTTCCTCGCGGCACACGTCGGGTTATTTAACGCTGTGATTGAACCCTGATGACTGAACAGGTGTTGAGTCACATCTGAAAACTTGTTGAAACAATCAAATTTTATGAGGAAATAATCTCACTCTGGATGATTTTCTGCTTACTTTAAACTTCCTGTCGTCCTCCCGGGTCATAAGTCCTGCTTCCTCCCTCCTTCCTTACTTCTTCTTTCCTTCCTTTCTTCCTTTCCTTCTTCCTCTGTCCTTCCTTCCTTTCTTCTTCTTCCTTCTCCTTCTTCTTCCTTCCTTCCCTTCCTTCCTTCTCTTCCTTCCTTCCTTCCTCTCTTTCGTTCCTTCCCTCGCCTTCCTTCCTCCTTTCCTTCCTTCTTCCTCCCTTCCTTTCCTTCTTTCCTCCTTCCTCCTTCGTTCCTTTCTCCTCCTTCCTTCCTTCCTTCCTTTCTCTTCCTTCTTTCCTTTCCCTCCATCCTCCTCCTTTCCTTCTTCCCTCCTTCCTCCCTCCTTTCCTTCTCCTTCCTCTTCCTCTTCCTTCCTTCTTCCTCCTCTTCCTTCCTCCTATCCTTCCTTCTCCTCCTTCCTCCTATCCTTCCTTCCCTCCTTCCTCCTATCCTTCCTTCCCTCCTTCCTCCTATCCTTCCTTTCCTTCCTTGCTCTGCTTGCTGTATTCAGTGTTTAGTGGTGCAGCAGTGCGTCGTTCACCTCCCTCGTTGCGACCTCCTGTGTGACAATAAGGAGTGATGTGGGGCTGAACTGGCCCCACCTCACACAC
>NC_070584.1:32829449-32838983 GCF_027409825.1 Scomber japonicus
ATTGTAAATAAGCAAAAACTACTACAGAAAAACTTGCATATAACTATAAAACCAAACTAAATAAGACCGTATAAGTCGTCTTTGCCTTTAAAGAGATTATAACTGAGGGCCTAGTTTTCAAAGACGATGCTGCTCTTCTTTTATTTCATGCCAGCTGTTCTTGGGTTTTATATCATTTCTCAAACTGTTTTTAAAGAGGTGTAATTTAATCCCCCAGCAGCTGAATCTCAAATGGTGCTCAAATCTGGAGAGTATTTAGACAGATGCAGACTGTGGGATTATTCCAGCACTTCTACTTCTACTTCTTCTTTCTTCTTCTTCTTCTTCTTCTTCTTCTCCTTCTCCTTCTCCTCCTCCTCCTCCTCCTCCTCCTCCTCCTTCCTCCTCTCCTCCTCTCCTCCTCCTCCTCTCTTCTTCTATCTCTTCTCTTCCTTCTTCTTCTTCTTCTTCTTCTTCTTCTTCTTCTTCCTTTCTTCTTCTTCTTCTTCTTCTTCTTCTTCTTCTTCTTCTTCTTCTTCTTCTTCTTCTTCTTCTTCTTCTTCTTCTTCTTCTTCTTCTTCTCCTCCCCTCCTCCTCCTCCTCCTCCTCCTCCTCCTTCCTCCTCCTCCTCCTCTGGAACAAACAGCCACATTAATCTAACAGAAAGATTTCTCAGTAGTAAAGCAGCTCAATTGAACGGAATCTCCCGTAACATTACAAGCCCCAATTTTGTTTGGTAATAATTATGAGAAAGTGCTCAATAACAAAGGTTTTTATTTTGAAAAGCTTAGACAGGAAGTCGCTGCAGCTCCGTTAATTTGACAGAAGCTTGAAACACACGGTGCAATGTTTTAACTGTAAATAAAAGTGCAGCAGTTTCCAGCCTGCGTCAGACGATGCTGAGTTTACTGACTAATTATTAAAAACCAGGAAGTGATGCGTGAACTATCGTCATGGTAACCAGCTCAGCTCTAATATCGCTGCTCATTTTCTGTTGTGTGTTGCGTTAAGCGGCAGATAAAAAAGTTTAACTTATTGTCGTCTTCCGGGTCAAATTGACCCCATCTGTTTTGACTCTTCCTTCCTTCCTTACTTCCTTCCTTCCTTCCTTCCTTTCCTTCCTTCCTTTCCTCCGTCCTTCTTCCCTCCCTCCTTCTCGCTTTCTTTCCTTCCTCTCTCTTCCTCCCTTCCTTCCTTCCTTTCTTCCCTCCTTCTCTCCTTCCTTCTTCCTTCTCTCTTTCTCCCCCCACCTTCCTCCCTTTCTTCTTTCCTTCCATCCTCCCTCCCTTTCCTTCCTTCCTCCTTCCTTCCTCCTTTCCTTCCTTCTTCCTCCCTTCCATCCTTCCATCTTTCCATCCTTCCCTCCTTCTTTCAATCCTTCCTTCCTTCCTTCCTTCAGTTCTTCCATCCTTCCTTCCTTCCTTGACTCGAGGACAACAGGAGGGTTAAAAAAAATCGTACTTCATTTATAACAAAGAATCTTCTCCAATTAAGATCTGGGAACCCCAAACATCACCAACACCCTTTAATTGGATAAATCCTAACCTAATTTAAACTGACACTATAAGCAACAGAGTGCTTCCCAACTCAGCGCTGACCGATCAAACAGAGCTGATCCCTGAGCCGAGACATCTGCACGCTGCTGCTGCTGCTGCTAGCTGCTGATGAGCGATATGAAGGACAAGCCTCAGTGTGTGTGTGTGTGTGTGTGTGTGTGTGTGTGTGTGTGTGTGGTGTGTGTGTGTGTGTTAGCTGACTCATTACAGGACGGACATGCAAACAGGATGTAAGACCACCCTAACACCATCGACATCCTTCTATAGGCCGCTGCTGCTGCTGCTGTGTAAGGAGCTTACAGCCCAGGCGTCCGTAATGAGGCTGCATATATGTAAACAACTTAATCTGAATTTTATCCTTATCAGCATTTCATTTCTACCCTGAGTGCACTCACACGTTTAAAAAATATACTGAAAGCGACACTTTGCACTCTGCAGCGTTTATCTGGATTATCGGTAATTATTTCTTAACATTGATAAAGATAGTTTGAAGTCACGCAACCCCTCCAACCCCATAAAGTGCACCGTTTAGTCAAATTTAAAGGGTTAAAAATGTGAAGATAAACGTCATGAATAACTTCACACATTCTTTTTTTGTGGACCCAGCATCAAATCTCTGCTTTTAATCCATTTTAAATATGCTCATTTTCTGCTGTGTGTTGCGTTAAGCGGCAGATAAAAAAGTTTAACTTATTGTCGTCCTCCCGGGTCAAATTGACCCCATCTGTTTTGACTCTTCCTTCCTTCCTTCCTTTCCTCTGTCCTTCTTTCTTTGAATAACTTCACACATTCTTTTTTTGTGGGACCCAGCATCAAATTTCTGCTTTTAATCCATTTAGAGAGAATATATTAGAGGATTATGGTAAAAATGTCTAAGTGGTGTAACCATAAAAAGTTTGGAAGGAAGGAGGGAAGGAAGTTATGAAGGAAGGAAGGAAGGAAGGAAGGAAGGGAGGAGGAATAAAGGAAGGGAGGAAGGAAGGAATGACAGAAGGAAGGGAGGAAGGAAGGAATGACAGAAGGAAGGGAGGAAGGAAGGAATAAAGGAAGGAATGACAGAAGGAAGGGAGGAAGGAAGGAAGGAATAAAGGTAGGAATGAATGAATGAAGGAAGGAAGGAAGGAAGGAAGGAAGGAAGGAAGGAAGGAGAATATATTAGAGGATTATGGTAAAAATGTCTAAGTGGTGTAACCATAAAAACTTTGTACCAAATAATTGAACGTTGCTTAAAAACAGTAAATAGTCAATAAAACACCATATCAACTAGTTTGGCATGATCTTACATTATAACTTTTATATTAAATAAAGCTACAACAACAGTGAAGATTGCATTTAATTCGTATGATAAAACTACCAATATGGACCTCTGCCCTTCAGAATAAAAGCGCTGGAATGGTGGAGATTTAAGGTTTCACTATTTAAATACTGCCCTTCAGAATAAAAGCACTGGATGTGTGGAGATTTAAGGTTTCACTATTTAAATACACTTTGCTTGCATTGTCATCCCTAAAGTTGCTGTTTTATTGTCTTTGCATGGCGCTCATGTACATGCACGCATCACTTCCTGTTGGTATAAAATGGTTAAATCTGTTTATTTCTTGTGTACTAACTGCAAGACACAGTCGACTGTAAAGATTATTAGAGTCACATGGTACAATAACAGTGAAGATGCATTTCATTCGTATGATAAAACTTCCAATATGGACCTCTGCCCTTCAGAATAAAAGCACTGGATGTGTGGAGATAGATTTAAGGCAGAGGTGTCAAACTCATTTTCATTCAAGGGCCACATACAGCCCAATTTGATCTCATGTGGGCCGGATCATTAAAAAGATGGAAGGAAGGAAGGAAGGAAGGAAGACAGATGGAAGGAAGGAAGGAAGAGAAGATGAAAGGAAGGAAGGAAGGAAGGAAGGATGAAAGAGAAAACAGGAAGAAAAGATGGAAGAAAGAAAAGGAAAATCGAAGGAAGGGAGGAAGGATGGAAGGAAGAGGAGAGAAGACGGTAAGGAAAGATGGAAGGAAGGAAGGAGTGATTGAAGGAAGCTAGGGAGGAAGGACAGATAGAAGGAAAGAAGACAGGAAGAAAGGGAGGATCGAAGGAAGGGAGGGAGGAAAGATGGAAGGAAGAGGAGAGAAGACAGTAAGGATAGATGGAAGGAAGAAAGGGTGGATGGAAAGATGGAAGGAAAAGAAGACAGGAAGGAAAGTGGGCCGGATTGGACTCTTTGGCGGGCCAGTTCTGGCCCACGGGCCGCATGTTTGACACCCCTGATTTAAGGTAATATTTATGTCATCTGTACCGCTTTCAAAATAAAAGCACAGGTTAAAATCATATGAGAACAATAGTCAGTATGATGCAAAAGGTCAATCAGCCTCTTGGAGCTTAAATTAACATAAGTATGCGCTTTATTCTGAAACTCACTTATTTTTAACTGCAGCACTTTCTGAGAGTCTCTAGAAGGACATTTAATAACTTAATAACTTTTTTTTTTTCTTTCTGTACTTAATTATAATACCCTTTTATTCTTCCAGCTGCTTTTAATGAATCAGAATACAGACTTTATTAATCCATGCACACACGTTTTATTCATCTTTGGACACCATTTATGAATCTGTGCCTGAGATTCATTAATCCCTCTCACACAGATTATTAATCCATGTGCATTATTAGGAATCTGTGCATATGGTTCATTAATTCTTGCACAATTACTGCTTTAGTATTTTTTCTACTACATGGAAAAAAAAGCTTAAAGGATAGATTCAAAGTTTTATCGAGTCTGAAAGAGGTTTTTTTTCTCCTCTCTGTTCGTACTGACTATTAAAACCTTTAAATGTGATTTCAGTGTAAAGTGATGGAGGAATAAATCATTATAAAGTAAATGCACACTGAAACGATGAAGATTTGACTCTTTTACTCTCTTTCTTTTTTTCTTTTTCTAAAAACAAATTACAAAAATTACAAAAAATTACAAAAAAAATTTCAAGATAAATAAAAAAAAATAAAAAGTAAATAATAATGATAAACATGTGAAAAAATAAGTAAGAAAAATAAATAAGAGAAAAATAAAAAATAGGAATGATAACATTTTTTTTTAAAAAATAATAGAAATTAAAGATAAAAACTAAAAATAAGAATTAAGTACTTTTTTAAATAAGAGAAATTAAAGATAAAAACTAAAAATAAGAGAGTAAATTACAAAGCAATGAATGATAAAAATGTAAATAAATAAAGTAAAATAAATAAGATAAAACAAATTAATAAATAAATAAGAGAATAACAAATTACATAGAAAAATGAGACCAATGCATAAAATAAAGTAAAAGAAATAAAAGAAAATAAATAAAAATAAATAAAAATAAGAGAAAATAAAAGAAAAAATTACAATAAAGGTTAAGAATTAAAAAAAAAAAAAAACTTAAAATAGATTAAAAAGACTACATAAATAAATAAAAGGGATAAAGTTGAATAAAAGCTAAAATAAATAAATAAATAAATATAAACCTGAACCATTTATTATCACTAAATCACCAACATGGAGTAAAAGACTAACCTGCATCTTCTTTTTTGATTCTAGTGTGATTCTCTAACATTAAATATTTCATATCATTTGCTTTAGCAGTGAGAGATAGTGGAAGCGTAGCGGCTCAGTTCAGCTCATCAACATGCGTAACGTTCATATTATTATTATATTATATTTAATTTTTAATTTTTTGGAGGAGCAGCAGCGAGAGCTTATCAGCTGCGTCAGTGTGTTTGTCTGTTTGCATTAGCAGCTGTTTTCTTTTTAAACAGATAAGCAATGAAGTCTGTTATTATTGGTTTATCTCACGGTGGGGGGGGTGTGTGGGGGGGGGGGGGGGCACCTGTCTGACACACACACACATACACACACACACACACACACACACACACACACACATGTTTAAACAGAGGATGGAGCATGAATGTCAAACGTTCTGAAAATTGTATGTCAGAGCTTCCTGCATTACATATACGTGTGTGTGTGTGTGTGTGTGTGTGTGTGTGTGTGTGTGTGTGTGTGTGTGTGTGTGTGTGTGTGTGTGTGTGTGTGTGTGTGTGTGTGTTTCTATGTATATATTTAATATGTATGTAAATAAGGAACAGCACTGGTCATGGACACACACATTAATCGCCAGCGTGTTGTGTCCCTGTGGGTTTGATGTTAAGCAAGGTGACGTGTGTGTGTGTGTGTGTGTGTGTGTGTGTGTGTGTGTGTGTGTGTGTGTGTGTGTGTGTGTGTGTGTGTCCATATCAGGCCTGATGCATGTCCACATATAAATGATTTTTACCTCCATCTCCGTCCTTTCCTCTCTACTTCTTCTTCTTCTGCTCCTCCTCCTCCTCCTCTTCTTTCTTCTTCTTCTTCTTCTTCGTCTTCGTCTTCTTCTTCTGCTCCTCCTCCTCCTCCTCTTCTTTCTTCTTCTTCTTCTCTTATCGTACCTGCATGATGATATTTTCTCTCCATGTAATTCATATTAAAGGACATGAATCTGTCTTAAAGTAGCAGTCAGGTGTCTATATGAACAGTGAAATAGGTTTTTTCCTCTCTGGAATCGTTCCTCCTGTTCAGACTGACTATTAAAAGATCACACAGTCATTTAAAAGTAGAAGGAGGATTGTTTATTATATTTAAAGTACATTATGAAGGGATCTTGTAATGGTCAGTATGAACAGGAGGAATCATTACAGCAAGAAAAACACACTTCATGTTGCTTTAAGATACACTGAAACATTGTGAACTCGTCCTTTAGCTGCAGTTTGACGTAGTTTAGACTTATTTTAAACCTCCTGTTGTCCTCGAGTCAAGGGAGGAAAGGAGGAAAAGGAGGAAGGAAGGGAGGGAGGGAGGGAGGAAGGAAGGAAAGGGAGGGAAGGACGAGGAGGAGGAGGAAGGGAGGAAGGACAGAGGAAAGAAGGAAGGGGGGAAGTAGGGGGGAGGAAAGAAAGAGAAGGAAGGAAGAAAAGTGGTTGGAGGGAGGAAAGAAGGAAGGAAGGAAAGGAAAGAAGGAAGGACAGAGGAAATAAGGAATGTAGGAAGGAAGGAAGGAACGAAGGAATGGAGGGGATGGAGGAAGGAAAGAAGGACAAAGGCAAGAAGGAAGGGAGGAAAATATGGGGGAGGATAGAAAGAGAGAAGGAGGGAGGAAGGAAAGAAGGACAGAGGAAGGAAGGAAGGAAGGAAGGAAGGAAGGAAGGAAGGAAGGAAAAGTTTGTTGTTGTGCAGCATTAAAGCCACTTAGACTCATGATGAATGATACTGAAGTGACACTAAAAGAAGACGTACCTCTCACAGACTCTCAGATTCACTAGAAAGCAACAGGAAGTAGACTTTAATTTCTTATTTTTATTATTTTTTTTAAATCTTTTGCCCTTTCTTTAATCTTACTGGTAGAAAACATTAAAGGTTGAAGCTGTTTGTATCTTTTAAACATGACTCCCTCCTTCTTTCCTTCCTTCTTTCCTTCCCTCCTTTCCTCCTTCTTTCCTCCCTTCATTCTGTCTTTCCTCCATCCTTCCTTCCTTTCCTTCCTCCCTCCTTCTTTCCTCCCCTTACCTTCCTCCCTTCCCTCTTTCCTGTGTCTTTCTTTCCTCCCCTCCTTACTCCTTCCTTCCTCCCTTGCTTTTTCCCTTCCTCCTTTCCTTCCTTCCCTCCTTCCCTCCTTTCCTTCCTTCCTCCTTTCCTTCCGTCTTCCCTCCTCCCTTCCATCCTTTCTTCTTCATCCCTTCCTTCTTTGACTTGAGGACAACAGGAGGGTTAAAGCATCATTATTTCACATCATTGTTCATCAAGAATCGTAATCTAGGTTAAAAGTTCCTGTCACATATTCTCAGATTTACTGGAAAGCAACAGGAAGTAGACTTTGATTTCATATTTTTATTATTTTTTTAAAATCTTTTGCCCTTTCTTTAATCTTACTGGTAGAAAACATTAAAGGTTGAAGCTGTTTGTATCTTTATAAACATGACTCCCTGCTGAGAGACGAGAGAGGAGAGAGAGCTCTGCTGGAGAAACTGACCTACATCTCACACACACACACACACACATACACACACACACACACACACACACACACACACACACACACACATATACATACATTTACATATACATCTTCTTCAAAAACACAAATATAGAAGAAGAGATAAAGTCCACAGAGATCAACAGTGTTTATAAAACCTGATTATTAATTCACAGACGCTGCTAGAATATTATAAATATCATAAATATGATAAATATGATGATTTATTACTCGGAGGCTAAACTAAGGATCACTGTACGGTCAGTATTATTTAATAATAACCTTTTTTTAATGTTTTATTAATCACTCAGTCTGCTTCATGAAACATTAGGAGACAAAACATTTTTAATTTATAACATATGAAAGGTGGAAATACTGTAAAGGCAAATCCACATATTTTTCAAAGCAAATATTCCTTCCTCCCTTCTTACCTTCCTTCCTTCCTTCCTTCCTTCCTTCCTTCCTTCCTTCCTTCCTGCCTTCCCTCCTTCCTTCTAGCTCGTTCTCTTCTTCTCTCAGTGTTTCTGCAGCTTAGTGACCTTCCTTCCTTCCGTCCTCCCTCCTTCCCTCCCTGTCTCTTTCTTTCCTCCCCCCTACCTTCCTCCCTTCCTTCTTTCCTCCCTCCCTCCTTCCTTCCTTCCTTCCTTCCTTCTTACTAGCTCGTTCTCTTCTTCTCTGAGTGTTTCTGCAGCTTAGTGTCCTTCCTCCCTCCCTCTTTCCTTCCTCCCTCCTTGTCTCTTGCTTTCCTCCACCCTACCTTCCTCCCTTCCTTCTTTCCTCCCTCCCTCCTTCCTTCCCTCCTTCCTTCCTTCCTTCCTTCCTTCCTTCCTTCCTTCCTTCCTTCTTACTAGCTCGTTCTCTTCTTCTTTGTGTGTTTCTGCAGCTTAGTGTCCTTCCTCCCTCCTTCCTTCCTTTCTTCCTTCCTCCCTCCCTTCCTCCATCCTTGTCTCTTTCTTTCCTCCCCCCTACCTTCCTACCTTCCTCCCTTCCCTCCTTCCTTCCTTCCTTCCTTCCTTCCTTCCTTCCTTCCTTCCTTCTAGCTCGTTCTCTTCTTCTCTGAGTGTTTCTGCAGCTTAGTGTCAGTCAGCCAGTCTGTTAAATATTCCACACAGCTCCCTTTATTACCGGCTGTACTGCATACCTGATAACACTAATTACACACACACACACACACACACACACACAGACACACACACACACACACACACACACACACACACACACACACACACACACACACACACACACACACACACACTCCATTTGCAGTTGACAGCTCAGACAGTTGCTCCTCCGTTGCTAATTCCTTATCTCTGCCTCCGAGCCAAACTCACAAGCTCTGGATCCTTCTGCTGCTTTTCTCATTAATGCCACTTAACTCCTTCTCCTCCTTCACCAACCAACCACCTCCTCCTCTTCCTCTTCCTCCTCCTCTTCCTCCTCCTCTTCCTCCTCTTCTCACTCTCGTTACCTTCCCCATCCACCTGCATATCCTCTGCTTAACCCTCCTGTTGTCCTCCAGTCAAGGAAGGAAGGGAGGATGGAAAGATGAAGGATGGAAGGAAGAGAGGAAGAAGGAAGGAAGGAATGATGGAAGGGAGGAAGGGAGGGAGGAAGAAGGAAGGAAAGAAGGATGGAAGGGAGGAAGAAAGAAGGAAAAGATGGAGGAAGGAAGGAAAGGAGGGAGGGAGGAAAGATGGAAAGGATGAAGGAAAGGAAAGAAGGACAGAGGAAAGAAGGGAAGAAGGTAGGGGGGAGGGAGGAAAGAAAGAGAGATGGAGAAAGGAAGGGAGGACGACACGAAGGTTAATTGCAATTTCACCTTCAGCATCTCTCTCCTCCTCCTTTTCCTTCCTTCCTTCCTTCCTTCCTTCCTTCCTTCCTTCCCTCCTCTCTGTCTATCCTCCGCTCACTAACAGCAGCTGGACCACAGAGTTTGAATCCTCGAAACAAC
>NC_070584.1:32839483-32859483 GCF_027409825.1 Scomber japonicus
GAAAGCAATGGCAGCCTGGGACACAGCAGCAAGGTTTCTAAAAAGTGGTTGGTTTTTATATAAAATTTAAAATATTCATAATTTGTAGTAAAAAATGGATTAAAGCTCATAAAGCCTTTTTCAATGAGGCAGCGGGTCAAAGAATGTGCACAGCGAGGGGAACGGCACCAGATAAAATATTAGTGCTCTGAATCTCCAGGTGAAGTGGTCTATTGAAAATGTGAGTGCTCAGCGAAATGTGCATATGTAAATAAGGCAGGCACACACACACACACACACGCACACACACACACACACACAGACACACACAGGGAGATTATAAGTGAGAAAGATTCAGAGTAGGAGAGCTCTGAAGTGAATCAAAAGCCGCAGAGTTGAACGAACGCCTGTGACGGGAAGATCAGCGCTAATGGTTTTAATAGTCCAACATCACCCCATTACGACACACACACACACACACACACACACACACACACACACAGTCACATCTGACAGGGGACAGACATTTCAAGGTTGTGCTGCAAGCTGTTTCTGCCTCTGCCTTTTTTTTTTTTTTTTTTTTTTTTAACTACTCCACTCTTCCATTGACACGTCTTTTCCACTAGGTCAGCATTAAAATCAGGTCTTAAGGAAAGTGACATTAGCGATGATAAATGAGTTACATGTTCATTAATCACCCAGCTGAAAGGTGTACAGAGAGAGGGATGAACAGGAGAGAGAGGGAGAGAGAGAGAGAGAGAGAGAGAGTGTGTGTGAGAGAGAGAGAGAGTGTGTGAGAGAGAGAGAGAGTGTGTGAGTGAGAGAGAGAGAGAGAAAGAGAGAGAGAGAGACAGAGAGAGAGAGAGAGAGAGTGTGTGTGAGAGAGCACGAGAGAGAGGGAGGGAGAGAGTGTGTGTGTGAGAGAGAGAGAGAGTGTGTGTGAGAGAGAGAGAGAGAGAGCTCCTGTTCACCTTTGGCCTCTCTTTGTTTGTCGAAGCAAGCGGTGGATGATTTACGTGAGCCGGACTCGAAGCGAACACGCCAAAAAAAAAAAAAAAAAAAGAGAAAATGCAATCAAAGTGACAAAGTCAAACAGCTGCAGCGCTTCCAGCTTCCAGGAAATAATCATATTCAATCATAAATTCCATTTTCGCGTCAGTTGAAAAGCTCTGGCAGTAATTACGCGAGTTGAATCCTCTCAACTCCGACAAGTTGAGCCAATTAGCGAGGCGGTGGGAAGTCGTTTTCGGCGGCAAACGGCTGCATTTGCTCTCAATCCATCTCGCCAGTTTGAACCCTGCCATGTTTAACGCGGTGACGAGAGAGAAAGAGAGAGAGAGAGAGAGGGGAAAAAACTGTCTGGCAGGGGAATGAGAGTGTGTTGTGTTTAGCTTTGATCTCACAAAACTCTTAAGAGTGTGAACAATAAGAGCTTTATGTCAAATTATGTCTCATGTTGAAGGCTGAGAACTGAAGACTGGCTCCAAATTAGAGCTGGCTCCAAAACGCCAAGAACCTGGTAACCTTTTAAAAAGACTGGATGTCCCTTCTGCTTATCAGCACCGATCCTCTTAACCCTCCTGTTGTCCTAGAGTCAAGGAAGGAAGGATGGAAGGAAGGAATAAGGAAGGGAGGAAAGAAAAGAAGGAAGGGAGGACAGAGGAATGAAGGAAGGTAGGAGGGAGGGAGAAAGGACAAGAGGAAGGAAGGGAGGAAAGAAAAGAAGGAAGGGAGGAAGAAGGAAGGAAAGGGGGGAGGGAGGGAGGGGGAGGAAGGAAAGGAGAGAGGAAGGAAGGGAGGAAAGAAAAGTAAGGAAAGGAAGGGAGGGAGAAGGAAGGAAGGAAAGGGGGAGGAAGTAAGAAAGAGGGAAAGGAGGGAGGAAGGAAGTAGTGAAAAGAAGGAGGAAGGAAGGACAGAGGAAGGAAGGAAGGAAGGTAGGAGGGAGGGATGAAGGAAGGAAGGAAGGAAGGAAGGAGGGAGGAGGGAGGGAGGGAGGGAGGAAAGAACGAGAGAAGGAGGTGGAAGGAAGGAAGGACAGAAGGAAGGACTGATGGAAGGAAGGAAGGACAGAAGGAAGGACAGAAGGAAGGAAGAAAGGAAGGAAGGACTGATGGAAGGAAGGAAGGACAGAAGGAAGGACAGAAGGAAGGAAGAAAGGAAGGAAGGACAGATGGAAGGAAAATGGGCCGGTTCTGGTTTTAGTTTATTGATGCTAAGCTTCTGTTATGTTGAATGACTCAATAAATGTCAAACTAACCCTTTAAAAGAAGGAAGATATTTTTAACATCTCAACATTTGACCTCTTTTATTTTGAAATATTGGAACTTTAATTTGGAAACCAATAAGAAGTGGAATTGATAAGCACTACAGTACCCAACCAAACTGTATAAATCAGTGTCTAAAGCCTGTTTCTCTGCATACATACTGAACATGTCATGTGTCATGTGACTTTAAATGTTCTTTAAATTCATTCGTTTATTTTCTGATGGGAAAGCAGCCGTTCAGTAATCTCCATCCTTCGATTTCCAACTTCCTCCGCGGCTGTTAACCAGATAAAGGATGCAGGTGTATTTTAAGGGGCCCGAGGGAATACACAGGATTTATATGGCTGTATGTGTTGCTGTTCACTATCTCTGTATTGACGAAGCTGTAAGCCACTGGGCTGGAAAAATAGACAGGATTAAGAGTTTATCAGTTTATAAGATGCCTGAATGTTATCTGCTCCAATCTCAAGAAATATACATTTGCCAGAATATTTCTTGGTGTTTAAGTTTCAGGTCTTAGTGCCGGTCTGATTCCAACTAAACCCAACGAGGAAAAATCCATTTTTACAGTCGGTGCTTCATCATGTTGAATAATAACCTCACTAGCAAGATGCTTTTAAAGCTCGAAAGGAGGGAGGGAGGAAGGAAGGGAGGGAGGGAGGGAGGAAGAATGGAAGGGAAGAAGAAGAAATATGGAAAGGAGGAAGGATGGAAGGGAGGAAGAAGGAAGAATGAAAGGATGGAAAGGAGGGAGGGAGGGAGGGAGGAAGAAGGTTGGAAAGGAGGGAGGGAGAAAGGAAAAGAGGAAGGAAGGAATAAAGGTAGAAGGGAGGAAGGTAGGGGGCGGAAAAGAAAGAAGGAGAAAGGAGGGAGGAAGGAAGGAAGGGAGGGAGGGAGGAAGAATGGAAGGGAAGAAGAAATATGGAAAGGAGGAAGGATGGAAAGGGGAAGAAGGAAGGAATGAAAGGATGGAAAGGAGGGAGGGAGGGAGGAAGGGAGGGAGGGAGGAAGAATGGAAGGAAGAAGAAATATGTAAAGGAGGAAGGATGGAAGGGGGGAAGAAGGAAGGAATGAAAGGATGGAAAGGAGGGAGGGAGGGAGGGAGGGAGGAAGAAGGTTGGAAAGGAGGGAGGGAGAAAGGAAAAGAGGAAGGAAGGAATAAAGATAGAAGGGAGGAAGGTAGGGGGAGGAAAGAAAGAGAGAAGGAGGGAGGGAGGAAGGAAGGAGGGAGGAAGGTAGGACAGAAGCAAGGAAGAAGGTTGGAAAGGAGGAAGGGAAGAAGGAGGGAGGAGGAGGAAGGACAGATAGAAGGAAGGAAGGACAGAAGCAAGGAAGAAAGGGGAAGGAGGAAGGAAAGAAGGAGGGAGGAGGAAGGACAGATAGAGGAAGGAAGGAAAGAAGAAATATACATTTGCCAGAATATTTCTTGGTGTTTAAGTTTCAGGTCTTAGTGCCGGTCTGATTCCAACTAAATCCCAACGAGGAAAATCCATTTTTACAGTCGGTGCTTCATCATGTTGAATAATAACCTCACTATCAAGATGTTTTTAAAGCTGCTTGCTTGAGTTCAGCTCCTAGCAGAGATAAAACCACAGCTGTTTTTTTAACATTAAGATTGATTTACAGGTTATTTAAACCTCCTGTTGTCCTCGAAGGAAGGAAGGAAAGGAGGGAGGAAGGAAGGATGGAAGGGAGGAGGGAGGGAGGAAGGATGGAAGGGAGGAAAGAAGAAGCAAGGAAGGAAGGGAGGGAGGAAGGAAGGATAGAAGGGTGGAAGAAGAAGCAAGGAAAGGAGGGAGGGAGGAAGGATGGAAGGATGGAAAGATGGAAGGGAGGAAGGAAGGATGGAAGGGAGGAGGAATGATGGAAGGGAGGAAGAAGGAAGAAAGGAGGGAGGGAGGAAGGAAGAAGGATGGAAAGGAGGGAGGAAGGGAGAAGAAGGAAGGAAGGAAAGGAGGGAGGGAGGGAGGAAGGAAGGATGGGAAGGAGGGAGGAAGGAAGGATGGAAGGGAGGAGGGAGGGAGGAAGGATGGAAGGGAGGAAAGAAGAAGCAAGGAAGGAAGGGAGGGAGGAAGGAAGGATAGAAGGGTGGAAGAAGAAGCAAAGAAAGGAGGGAGGGAGGAAGGAAGGAAGGAGAGGAGGGAGGAAGGAAGGATGGAAGGGAGAAAGGAAGGATGGAAGGGAGGAGAGGAGGGAGGAAGGAAGGATGGAAGGGAGGAAGAAGGAAGGAAAGGAGGGAGGAAGGAAGGATGGAAGGGAGGAAGAAGGAAGAAGGAAGGAGAAAGGAAGAAGAAACAGAATATACATACTGAAATCAACAAGGGGGGGGGGGCTGCATGAAGGGCCAGTATAAGATTAAATATGGAGTTTTTAAACTAGAAATAAGGTCCTATAGATGAAATATATAGATTTATAAATATGCATAATGTGTCCCATTTAAGAGATTATACTCTAAAGACTCATCCTACACAGTTTAAAATGAATAAAAGGCTCAAAATCAATGCAACATATCTTCCATACATTCATCTTCTTACCTCAAAGTCAAAACTGTGCAACCTCTTATTTGGATGCTGGTGTAGACTAATGTAACACACACACACACAAACACAGACACACACACACACACACTCTCACACTCACACACACACACACACACACACACACACACACACATCAAGAAGGGATTTCTGCAGGTTTAAATGGTGTCAGCGAGGCTCTCTGCAGGTTTCAGAGTTCAGCTCCTCCTCTGAGCTGTGTTTTATTTTGGAGGACTAAGATTAGCATTTAGATATAAAACATGGTGGGATCACACCTGGTTCAGGATCAGGATCAGGATCAGGATCAGGATCAGGATGGAGAGACACCTCCTCAAAATACCAGCGGATCAGCTCTGCTTCACTTCCTGTCTGTCCTTTGTTCTTATTGTCTCACATATAGAAACACACACAGGCTGCTAATAGAGGCTAACATCACCTTCTTCTTCTTCTTCTTCTTCTCCTTCTTCTTCGTCTTCCACTTTCTGTCTGTTTTTGTCTTTATTTTCTCTTCTTTCTTCTCCTCTGTTTGTCTCTCTCACTTTGTATATATTTCATTTCTTCTTTTGTCTTTTTGTCTCTATTTCTTTCTGTCTTTCTTTGTCCTTTTGTCTTGTTTCCCACATTTTTCTTGCTTTCTTCCTCACATCTGTCTTCCACTTCCTGTCTGTTTTTGTCTTTATTTTACTTCTCTGTTTATTTCCTGTTTTTCCTGTATATATTTCATTTCTTTTTTGTGTCCTTTCACTCCTTTCTATGTTTTTCTTTGTCTTTTTGTCTATTGTCTTCCACTTCCTTATTTTTCTCTTCTTTCTTCTCTTCTGTTTATTTCCTGTTTATTTTCCTGTTTGTCTCTCTCACTCTGTATATATTTCATTTCTTTTTTGTCTCCATTACTATCTGTTTTTCTTTGTCTTTTTTGTCTTTTTTCCTTCCTTTGTCTTTCTTTTTTCTCAGTTTGTCCACTTCTGTCTTCCACTTTCTGTCTTTATTTTTCTCTTCTTTCTTCTCTTCTGTTTGTTTTCTGTTTGTCTCTCTCTCTCTGTAAATATTTAATTTCTCTTTTGCCTTTTTTTCTCCATTTTTGTCCATTTTCTTTGTCTTTTTGTCTCTTGTCTTCCACTTCCTGTCTCTTCTTTCTTCTCTTATCATTTATTTCCTGTTTCTCTCTCACTCTGTATATATATCATCTCTTTTTTGTCTTTTTGTCTCCATTTTTCTGTTTTTCTTTATCTTTTTGTTTCTTTTTTCCCAAATTTTTCCTTCCTTTGTCTTTATTTTTTCTCAATTTGTCATATTTGTCATACATTTGTCACATCTGTCCTTATTTTTCTCTTCTTTCTTCTCTTCTGTTTGTTTTCAGTTTGTCTCTCTCACTCTGTATATATTTCATTTCTTTTTTGCCTTTTTTTCTCCATTTCTGTCCATTTTTCTTTGTCTTTTTGTCTCTTGTCTTCCACTTCCTGTCTGTTTTTTATCTTTATTTTTCTCTTCTCTCTTCTCTTCTGTTTTGCTCTCTCACTTTTGTCTTTTTGTCTCCATTTCTCTGTTTTTCTGTCTTTTTGTGTCTTTTTTCCCCAAATTCGTCCTTCCTTTGTCTTTCTTTTTTCTCAATTTGTCCACATCTGTCTTCCACTTCCTGTCTGTGTTTTTTGTCCTTATTTTTCTCTTCTTTCTTCTCTTCTGTTTGTCTCTCTCACTCTGTATATATTTCACTTCTTTCTTTGTCTTTTTGTCTCCATTTCTATCTGTTTTTCTTTATCTTTCTGCTGTTATTTATCTCTCTTTTTTTCAATTTCTCCATTTGTATCTTCCTATTTCTGTCTTGTCTTTGTCGAGTTCACCTCTTTTTATCTCTTTTCTCCATTCCCATGTTTTTCTTTGTCTTTCTTCCTCTCTTGTTTTGTCTTCCTGGCTCTTTTCTCTCATCTTTCATTGTGTACTTCTCTCATTATCTCTTCCTCTCCTCTCTTTTCTAACAACCATATTAATAACCAGGAAGTGTTGTTTCTCTCTCTAGAGGAACTCCTCTCAGGTTATCTGACCATCGACACAGGTGGCTCTAACCTGTACGAGCTCGCACCAGTAATTAGTCAGCACCGACCTCCTCAGCAGGTAGATGGTGAGAAGACGAGAAGAAGAAGGAGCAGACAAAGAGAAGAGAAAGAGAAGAGAGAGAGAAGAGAGAGGGAGGGAGGGAGGAGGGATGGAGAGAGTAAATGGAAATTAAAGAGGAGCGATAGCAGAAGCCTTTTAGTCTTATCTTAATTATAAACACGATGACCCGGCTGTGCTGCTCGCCGTGCGGCCGCCGTCTGACAGTGACCGCTGACAGACACACACACACACACACACACACACACACACACACACACACACACACACACACGCACACACACACAGGCGTCCACACACACCTAATAAACCTGTCTGACACCCCTAATCAGCTCAATTTCCCTCGGGTGGACTGAGAGGTGTGTGTGTGTGTGTGTGTGTGTGTGTGTGTGTGTGTGTGTGTGTGTGTGTGTGTGTGTGTGTGTGTGTGTGTGTGTGTGTGTGTGTGTGTGTGTGTGTGTGTGTGTGTGTGTGTGTGTGTGTGTGTGTGTGTGTGTGTGTGTGTGTGTGTGTGTCCGTCCCGTGAGAGCAGGTGAGCAGCGAGGATGAGAGAAGATGCTTTAATTGCTTTTTTCCTCCCAGCTCTCCCTCATTCCATCGCTCAGTGTCTGTTGTCCCAGCGAGCATGCACACACACACACACACACACACACACACACTATACTGTATTATAACCAATAATAATATCTTCGTGTCTGGTGGTTCTTGAGGTCTACAGTAAGATTTTGTCCACCTCAAACCATCAAACCATCAAATTATCACCAAGTATTTCATGTTAGATGTCGCTATGTCGATTATAAAGCGTTAAATGACACTGATTTAGTTTTTCAGTTAGTACTAATAGGCTCTTTACTCATAAATCGATGCATTGGAAAGTTTGTAAGTACACCAGGAGTTTATTAAAATAACACTTAGCTGATGGCTTTTACTCTGCTGCTACTGCTAAAGCTATGTTTACAGCTAATCCGGGGAATCATGGAGATCATTTACATTATTAGTATAAGTCCAATTAAATACACTGTGGATGATAAAATATGTAATATGTATCATTCTTTTGTGGGTACCTTACTTTCTTTCTTTCTTTCTCTTTTTTCTTTCTTTCTTTCTTTCTTTCTTTCTTTCTTTCTTTCTTTCTTTCTTTCTTTCTCTTTTCTTCCTTCCTTCCTTCCTTCCTTCCTTCCTTTCTTCCTTTCTTTATTCCTTTCTTTCTTCCTTTCTTTTTTTTCTTTCTTTCTTTCCTCCTATTCTTGTTCTTTCTTTCTTTTTCCTTCCTTCCTTCCTTCCTTCCTTCCTTCCTTCCTTCCTTCTTTCCTTCCTTCCTTCTTTCCTTCCTTCCTTCCTTCCTTCCTTCCTTCCTTCTTTCCTTCCTTCTTTCCTTCCTTCCTTCCTTCCTTCCTTCCTTCCTTCCATCCTTCCTTCCTTCCTTTCTTTCCTCCTACTTCTTGTTCTTTCCTTCTCTTCTTCTTCCTTTCCCTGTTTTTCTATTCTTTCTTTCTTTCTTTCTTTCTTTCTTTCTTTCTTTCTTTCTTTCTTTCTTTCTTTCTTTCTTTCTTTCTTTCTTTCTTTCTTTCTTTCTTTCTTTCTTTCTTTCTTCCTTCCTTCCTTCCTTCCTTACTTCCTTACTTCCTTACTTCCTTCCTTCCTTTCTACCTTATTTCCTTCCTTCCTTTCTTCTTTTCTTTCTTCCTACTTCTTGTTCTTTCTTTTTCTTCTTCTTCCTTTCCCTGTTTTTCTATTCTTTCTGTCTTTCTGGATAAAATATTTAATATTTATCATTCTTTTGTGGTTACACCATTTGACATTTTCAGGAGCATTCAGTCTTACTTTTGGTTTAAAAATGGTGCAAATGTCATTTCAACTGATGTAAAACCAACAAAAATACTAAATGTACATTTTTACCAAACCTGATGCTGCTTTTAAAACTCTTATTTATCACTTAAACATAGACGTAGCAGATCATAAAGTCATATAAGACGGTTAAAATGAGGCTCCAAAGAATAAAATAAGTGTGTTAAGACTGTTTGTGTGTTTTCAGGATAAAGTATTGAAAGGTTTTTTTTGATTAAGATGTTCAAATCTGTTCATTTCAACCTTTCTTTAGATGCAGCATAATAACAAAATAATGGGAAGCTGTTTACTTTAGCTTACAAACAAGTGTGAAGTTCATATTCAGCTGTAGGATAAATAATCCAGGATTTAAAGGTGACAGCAGCTGCAGCACTGAGGGTTTATCTGGTATTGTGTGCCGCGTGTGTCGAGGTTCAGAGTATCTCTCCTGTGAACGGACTTTAAGCCAAGAAAGACAGGATTACGCTTTGGGCTTTTATCCCTTTATACAAAGAGAAAAAGTGTGAATGTCATCGGCTGCATCTGAAATGTGTGTTTTCCAGCAGTCAGTCCTTTCATTTTTTCTCTCCGGTCGACTCGGTTCCTCCAGAAAAGGACAGACTCTGCCTCCCAAATCACTTCTAAACGGCTCCCTCGTTAAGCCGACATATTGCTCCCATTCCAGGGCAGAGCCGTTTCAATTAGCTAATGAGAGCCGGGAGCGAGAGGACACTCAGCGGCCCTCTGATCTTCAAGGTTAGAGCCGGACGGAGAGAGGGAGGGAGGGAGGGAGAGAGAGAGACAGAGAGAGAGAGAGGGGAGCAATTGGTCTAATCTACACTGAAGAGGTAATTACATTCAGCAGCCACTACAGGAGAGAAATTAGCTGGTGAGCTGATGTGATGAGAGGAGGGACGGCTGGGAAACGAGAAAGAGGGAGAGAGAGAGAGGGAGAACTCAATCATTGCAGTCTTATCAAAGAAAAGACCAAAGCAACTTCCCGCCTTAAAGTCTGTGTAAAGTAAGAATAAATATGTGTTCTGAGTTTGGCATACCACAGAAAAGTGTGTTGTTAACCACACTGCCAAATTTGAATGATGAAAAAAATCACCAAATATATGAAATTAGGCTTCAAAGTTGTGTAAAAATCAGCCTCTTTCGCTCCCAAACGCTGAAGCCCCGCCCCCTACCAAGTGTCACCTGTCAATCAAAGTCACAACCTCTACCAGAAACATGGACGCTACGTCTGAGAGCTTTCTGCTGCTAACTCAGCTGCTAGCTCGGCGGCTAACTCAGCGGCTAGCTCGGTGGCTAACTCAGCTAACTGGCTAACTGTAGACTGTAGTAGTAGTGATAGTGTGTGCTGAATGTATTTATACCTCTACAGCAGCAGGGGCGGGTTTATGCTAATCACTAAATCCTGAACACAGAAATCTTGAAGCACAGTTTGTGAAGCCTAGCTCCACAATTCAAATCTAAATGGTTGAAATGCTTTTTACACCTTTTTTAGAAATACATTTATGACCTATTTAATGTGTTTAGAAGAAAATGTCTGAATTCACTTTACACAGTCTTCATTATCAGCATCATTATTATATTGTTCATTTCACTGTCAGC
Organism: Scomber japonicus; assembly: GCF_027409825.1. Lineage (NCBI taxonomy): Eukaryota > Metazoa > Chordata > Actinopteri > Scombriformes > Scombridae > Scomber > Scomber japonicus. The sequence goes on from NC_070584.1 coordinate 32,849,820, forward strand.
ACTGCTACACTACAGACGAGACAAATCATCAGACCTGCAGGATTAAACGCCTGAGTGAAGGAGGTGATGATGAGATATTTCATCCTGCTCTCTGCAACTCTGCTTTTACCAAGAAAAAAAAAATATATATAATCACAGATATAAAATACATGAATACACTCAGAAACATGTTTATCACTCCTGCTGCTCCTCATGCTGCCTCTTAGCCTTCCACACAAGTCATTTATGCACCTTACACTTAGAAATATACAAATACTGAGTTATTATTATTCTTTTTTATGTATTAAACTGTCAATTAGATGTTTTTCCTTATTAATTAAAGCTCCATTTTAACCCCTGCATAAGGTATAAATGAATCTCATCTCATCCTCTGCATTATTAGTTCATATATATTTACTTTTTAATTGTTTTAAAAGTTTTTCGGGGGGAACTTTTTGCCTTTTTATTGATTAATTATTGACATGAATGCCAACAGGAAACAAAGGGGAGAGATGAGAGCGATGCATCAAAGCCTAGCCTCACCATTCATCTACTGTGTAATGGTTAATATATTTTTAATTGATTAAATTATTAATGGTAATGAACTGATTATCAGTTAATTAATTAAATCCCTTTAATTGTCTCTGTATCCTGAGGGAATTAATGCATCCTGTCATGTTCAGAGGAGTCTAACCCTCCTGTTGTCCTCGAGTCAAGGGAGGAAGGGAGGAAGGATGAAGGAAAGGAGGGAGGAAGGATGGAAGGGAGGGAGAGGGAGGAAGAAGGAAGGAAAGGAGGGAGGGAAGAAGGAAGGAAAGGAGGGAGGGAAGAAGGATGGAAGGGAGGAAGAAGGAGTTACGGAGGGAGGAAGGAAGGAAGGAAGGAAGAAGGAAATGAGGGAGGAAGGACTGAGGAAGAAGGAAGGAAGGTAGGAAGGAGGGAGGAAACAAGGAAGGAGGGAGGGAGAGAGAAAGAAAAAGAGAAAGGGAGGAAGGAAGCAAAGAAGGACAGAGAATAGAAGGAAGGGAGGGAGGGAAGGAAAGAAGAAAGGGAGGAAGGAAGGACAGACGGAAAGAAGGAAGGAAGGAAGGACAGAAGGAAGGAAGGAGGGAGGGAAGGACATAAGGAAGGAAGGAGGGAGGGAAGGACAGAAGGAAAGAAGAAAGGAAGGAAGGAAGGGAAGGAAGGAAAGAAGGGAGGGAGGGAAGGAAAGAAGAAAGGAAGGACAGAAGGAAGGAAGGAAAACTAATGAAGACCCTCACTCACATAATAAAGTAACACAGCTCAGATGAGTCCGTCCGTTAGCGCTGCTTCCCCACTGAGAGGACAATGAAGCTTCTCCTTCCTGTACATCTTTCTATTTATCTCCCTCTCAATTTAACGGCCCATTTCCCCTAAAAAGAGATTAATCCTCAGCACAGCCTGGGGGAGACTCAGTTCAGCGGAAACCTGCAGGAGCTCTTTAACTATACCAGGTTGTAGAGAGAGAGGAAAACATGTAAATGAAGTGAACCGAGGAGAAGCAGGTGAGAGTGAGGAAAGGTCTGACGGTCTCCTGCTGCAGCGAGGTAGATGATGTTGTGGTGGTGACGCACCTCAGGCAAGACTCATGAGTTTCAGGTTTCATGTGGGTTAAAGCAGGGGTGTCAAATATGCGGCTCTTGGGCCAGAAGTGGCCCGCCGAGAATAAATATGTGTTCTGAGTTTGACATACCACAGAAAAGTGTGTTGTTAACCACCCTGCCAAATTTGAATGATTAAAAAAATCACCAAATGTATGAAATTAGGCTTCAAAGTTGTGTAAAAATCAGCCTCTTTCTCTGCTCCCAAACGCTGAAGCCCCGCCCCCTACCAAGTGTCACCTGTCAATCAAAGTCACCTCCTCTACCAGAAACATGGACGCTACGTCTGAGAGCTTTCTGCTGCTAGCTCCGCGGCTAACTCAGCTACTAGCTTCGCGGCTAACTCAGCTGCTAGCTCCGCGGCTAACTCAGCTGCTAGCTCGGAGGCTAACTCAGCTAACTGGCTAACTGTAGACTGTAGTAGTAGTAGTGTGTGCTGAATGTATTTATACCTGTACAGCAGCAGGGTTAGTAGATCAGCTTGGACATTTTGATCACCCAGCTCTAATCCAGAGGTAGTTTTGAGTATATATGAGGTGAATTACTTCTCACAAGCCATAAAACTTGCTCATATGAAGTGATTCCACATTTTTTCTCTCCCTAAAAGTTGCTTAAACCTTTAAAACTTCTAACTGTATGGATCATGAATTCACCTCGTAGCACCTGAGGATGATGATGATGATGATGATGATGATGATGAAGCCTTTGAGTTGATATATTTTAGGCACATCCAGATGGAGGAGAGGACCGGACAGATTAACACATATATATATCTCATCTGGTAGAGGAATGGGAATGCCTGCAGGAAGCTGAGAGGAAGCTATAACAGGAAGCTATAAGAGGAAGGAAGTGGAGGTTAGAGACTCACTCACTGAGTCTGGACCAGGTTTAAATGATATGAGTGTTATCGGTTCTGTCGCTGAGGGTCTTCATTTTAAACATCCTCAGGTTTGGATTAGGATTAGGAGAGCGTGAAGAGTCTCACTTAAAGAAGGCCTGCAGCTAATAACTCTACTAGTCTCTGATCTACAGGTGGCTGGAATGAAGATGTTTTTGGCGGGAAAGTGCATCAAATATACAGAATATGATATAATATAACATCTATATCAGGGGTGTCAAACATGCGGCCCGTGGGCCAGAACCAGCCCGCCAAGGCTTCCAATCCGGCCCACTTTCCTTCCTGTCTTCTTTTCCTTCCTATACCCTCCTGTCATCTGTCCTTCTTTCCTTCCTCCCTTTCTTACTTCTTTCCTTCTTTGTTTCCTTCGCTCCATCCTTCCTTCCTTCCTTCCATCTTTCCTTCATCTTCTTTTCCTTTCTTCCCTTCCTTCCTTGCTTCCTTCCTTCCTTTCCTAATCCCTTTTCCTTCCTTCCAGCTTTCCTTCATCTTCTTTTCCTTTATTCCCTTCCTTCCTTTCTTCCTTCCTTTCTTCCTTCCTTCCTTCCTTCCTTTCTTCCATCTTTCCTTCATCTTATTTCCCTTTCTTCCCTTCCTTCCTTCCTTCCATCCTTGTATTCTTTTCCTTTCTTCCTTTCTTACTTCTTTCCTTCTTTGTTTCCTTCGCTCCATCCTTCCTTCTTTCCTTCCTTCCTTCCTTCCTTCCTTTTGTCTTCCCTTCCCTCCTTCCCTCCTTCCTTACCTTCCTAATCCCTTTACCTTCCTTCCTTCTTTCCTTCCTTCCTTCCTTCCTTCCTTTTGTCTTCCCTTCCCTTTCTTTCTTTCCCTTTTTCCCTTTTCCCTTTATTGATAAGATATTACCAACGATGCCGACAGGAAACAAAGGGAAAGAGAGAGAGAGAGACAGAGTGAGAGATGGATAAGACATGCTCCAACCATTCGGCTGGTGTGTAACAGTGAAGTTTAATTGATTTAATTATTAATGGTAATTAATTGATAATCAGTTAATTAATTAGATCCTTAATTGTCTTTGTGTATCCAAAGGGGAATTAATGGATCTGGTCATGGCAGCAAAAGCAGAGAAGAAGAAGAGGACTGCAGGAGAGTGAACATGGATGTCATTTGTAATTTGTAATTTATATTTAATTTGATTTAAACAGAGAGGATGCAAAGTAGAACATGTGTAAAAGAAAATGCATTGCACCAGTTATTAGCACGTTGCTGTTTTCCACTGTTAAGGCTGATTTATACTTCTGCGTTGGAGTGACGCCGTTGCTATGCTGTTGCTACGCTGTCGTTGTCCTTTCCAAGTTCTGTGTCGAGGGAACGTGTTGTTTGGGGGTGTGTGTGTGTGTGTGTGTGTGTGTGTGTGTGTGTGGTTTCAGAGGAGTCTCTATCTGTATCCTTGTTTATCTTCCGGTCACAGTAGCATGTAGCATGTAGCATGTAGCATTGCGCTATGTGTGCTAATGATGTAATAATTCAAATTTACCCATTGTGGGACTAGTAATGGATTATCTTATCTTATATTATCTTATCATATTCTATAAAATGTTCTCCTGGATCATAAAATAGTGATTGTGAATGTCTTTTATTTAAAGTATATTTTTGGGGCTTTTTTGCACAGGTTAGTAGAGAGAGACAGGAAACAGGAGGCAGAGGGAGGGGGCAATGACACGCCGGATAGGACCACTCGTTGCGGGATTCGAACCGGGGTCGCCTGCAGTGAGGACTGTAACCTCAACACATGGGGCGGGTGCTCCACCAACTGAGCTAAACCATGTCTGTAAATGTCTTTATTCTATATTATTAACCCTCCTGTTGTCCTCGAGTCAAGAAAGGAAGGAAGGAAGGAAGGATAGAGGGAAGAAAGAAGGAAGGACGGAAGAAGGGAGGAATAAGGAAGCAACAAGGAAGGAAGGAAGAAGGGAGGAACAAGGAAGGAAGAAGGGAGGAACAAGGAAGGAAGGGAGGAAGGACAGGTGGAAATAAAGGAAGGAAGGAAGGAAGGAAGGGAGGAAGGATGGAAGGGATGAAGGAAGAAGGAAGTAAAGGAGGAAGTAAAGATGGAAGGAAGGAGGGAAGGAAGGAATGTAGGGAGGAAGGAAGGGTGGAAATAAAGGAAGGAAGGAAGGACAGAGGGAAGGGGGGAAGGAAGGGAGGAAAGAGAGAAGGAGGGAGAAAGGACAGATGGAAGGACGGAAGGAAGGGAGGAAGGAAGGGAGGAAAGAAGGAACAGTCAAAACAGATTAAATATACAAAGATGAAATATGGGAGCTAGAAATGTGTGACCACCCTAAATCTTCTCAGCCCTGCGTTATGTAAACAAAACACACATGGGACCCCATTCCTCCACAGCAGCAGTATGTCACCCATGGGTGCAGCAGAGCGTTAAACAAAGCTACCTGAGTTTATCTATGAGATGTATTTAGCTTGACATTCATCTGGAGAATAAAGCACAGAGCAGCAGGAGCCTGATGTCTGTTACATAAACATGCTGGTCTGTCTGTTGATCCCTGGAGGCAAAGTCTATATATTCACTTCCTTCCTTCCTTCCTTCCTTCCTTCCATCCTTCCTTTCTTGAGAGCATCAATAAGAAAGTACAAAAATACTAGAAATATAACATATAATAAAATAAGCCACTGTTGGGCTCAGTGTGTGTGTGTGTGTGTGTGTGTGTGTGTGTGCGTGCGTGTGTGCGTGTGCGCGTGTGCGTGTGCGTGTGTGTGTGTGCGTGCGTGTGTGCGTGTGTGTGTGAGAGTCCAAACTGTGACATAACATCAGCTGATCACTGCAGTGTGGAGGGCCGTGCTCCGACTTTAACCTTGTTTCACTCATTCATATAATTACAATTGATTTCTAGCTCTGTGTGTGTGTGTGTGTGTGTGTGTGTGTGTGTATGTGTGTGCGTGTGTGTGTGTGTGTTTGTATGTGTGTGTGTGTGTGTGTGTGGCAGTATTGCAGATATTCTCCAAATCAATGGCTTTCACTTTTCCTCTCCAGAAGAATTGAGCTGATTTACTGTGCACGTTGTTATTTATGTTGTTTTATTGGATTTTTCTCTTTTTATCTCCTTTTCAAACAACATCAAGCTCGTTGAAACGCAGCTTTTAGTCGTTTTTATCTCCACCGACAGGATTGTGTGTAACCCGTTCACACACACACACACACACACACACACACACACTCACACACACACACACACACACACACACACACACACACACACACACACACACACACACACACACACACTCACACTGTCTGCTTCTTTGTTGTTTTATTGAATAGTTTTGACACCTAAACGAGGGATACACACATGCTTACACTGGTACAGTATTGATCAATGTGCCTCATCAGTCCAGTGTCAGCGCAGCAATGGCAGTAAAACAATATTAGAAATGAACAATATTTTTTATTTTTTTATTGAGGGAGAAGCAGAAAACCATGTCAGATATGTGTTTTATTCAAAGTAGAGTATTTTATACTCTTTATGTCTTAATACACAACTGGAAAGGATCTTTAACCCTCCTGTTGTCCTCAGGTCAAGGAAGGACAGGAGGGAAGGGATGAGGAAGGAAGGAAGGAAGGAAGGAAGGAAGGAAAGGAGGAAGGAAGGAAAGAAGGAAGGAGAGAGGAAGGAAGGAAAGAAAGGAGTAAGGAGGAAGAAAGGAAAGGAGGAAGGAAGGGAGTAAGGAGGGAGAGAGGAAGGAAAGGAGTAAGGAAGGAGGGAGAAAAGAAAGGAGGAAGGAAGGAAAGAAAGGAGTAAGGAGGGAGGGAGCAAGGAAAGGAGGAAGGAAGGAAGGAAGGAAGGAAGGAAGGAGTAAGGAGGGAGAGAGAAAGGAAAGGAGGAAGAAAGGAAGGAAGGAAGGAAAGAAAGGAGTAAGGAAGGAAGGAGTAAGGAGGGAGAGAGAAAGGAAAGGAGGAAGAAAGGAAGGAAGGAAGGAAGGAAGGAAAGAAAGGAGTAAGGAGGGAGGGAGAAAGGAAAGAAGAAGAGCAAACAAACTCAGGCAAAAGCTAGCGTGCCGCTGGAGGCTAGCGGTAGCTTGCTAGCTAGCTCCGTAAATGAAGCTGCGTCCCGCTTCTCTGCAAGGCCCGTAAGATGAGTGAGTACAGCTTCTCTTTGTTATGAAGTGGAATTAGTGGGATTTAAATCTATGGTAATTTACTTGTAACCTCATATGTTGGAAAAAATGATGGTGTGATATAGATATAGATGCCACATCCGTTCATTAATGTTGTGTTTTTATAAGGCTTATAATAATGAGCTGTGTTTGTCTTGATGGTTATGCTTATGGAGCTTTGTGTAGCTTTGTTAGTGTCGGCCATATTTGAATGTTTAATAGTTTGGAGACATCATCAGGCTGTTAGGGTTAGATAAGTGTTGATATGGAGCTTCGGCTGCTGTCCGTGGTGCTGAAAGGCTGCTGTCCATGGTGCTGAAAGGCTGCTGTCCAGGATGAGTGTGTGGCCAGTCACCTGTAATGTTAGCTTACATATTGACAATAGCCATTCTCTCGAGTGTGTGTCCAAGTGTGTGTGTGTGTGTGTGTGTGTGTGCGCGCTTGTGTTTAGGGTGGGGGTGGGGGCACAGGCTGCTGCTTGAACTTACATATTTTGTGCAGCGTGAGTGTAAATTAAAAATAATATATGCTTAGCAATATTTTAAATGTTTGATAGTTTGGAGACATCATCAGGCTGTTAGATAAGTGTTGATATGGAGCTTCGGCTGCTGTCCAGGGTGCTGAAAGGCTGCTGTCCGTGGTGCTGAAAGGCTGCTGTCCAGGATGAGTGTGTGGCCAGTCACCTGTAATGTTAGCTTACATAGGGCGGGGGTGGGGCACAGGCCTATCACCATGATGTTACGCTGCTGCTGCTTGAACTTACATATTTTGTGCAGCGTGAGTGTAAATTAAAAATAATATATTCTTAACAATGTCTAAAGGCAAGTTACAGTTCAAGTTAAAGTGAGTTTTCACTGCCAGTTTGTCTGAAATGTCTAATTTCAGATTTCCACACAGACTAACTCATTCTGAGATTAGCTGTCAGCTCTCTCTCTCTTTCTCTCTCTCTCTCTCTCTCTCTCTCTCTCTCTCTCTCTCTCTCTCTCTCTCTCTCTCTCTGTCTCTCTCTCTGTCTCTGTATCTTTCTCTCCGTCTCCCCTACTAGACGGGGTCAGAGAGCTGTGATGGGGGTCAACAGCAATCTGTCACTGTCCTGTCCCAGAGAGGCGGAGAGAGAGAGAGAACTGTGTTAATCTGTAGAGCAAAGAGGAGGAAGAGGAGGGAAGGAAAGACACTTCATGAAAAGAAGAAAGACATTACTTAATATGTTCACATGCACTTAAAAAACTGGCTTGTATCAGCTTTCTGCAGGAGCTGAATTTATTAAACATCATGTGAATAGAAAGAGTTTTCTGGGTAAATGATTAAATAAATGTAAAGGTGCATTCAAAGATTTTTTTTTTTTACAATTTGACAGTTTGTATTGTTTTCTATCTTCAGAAAAATAGATAACAATGAAATTACAGTGATGGTTTATGTATTAGTAACTTGGGATAAAGCACAGTGAAGGAAATGATGATTGTTAATAATAATTTGGGTGAACTGGCCCTTTAGATAACATAAAATAATAATAAGCTATTCCTTTATTAGTCCCACGAAGGGGAAATTCACAGTATTACAGCAGCAAAGTGGACAGTAAAAATAGTTTAATACATTAATTTGAAAAAAAAAGACTAAAGAATAATAAACAATAAGAACAAAAGCAATAAAAAAAATATATATAATAAAATAATCATAACTTTATGTGTTTGGAGTAATATTGGTGTTGAGTGATAATAAACCTGAGAGGAAGCACAGCAGGTACTGTGACGTTAATCTGATCTCCACAAGGAGCATTTCTCCTGTGTGTGTGTGTGTGTGTGTGTGTGTGTGTGTGTGTGTGTGTGTCTCTATAACTGGGTTCATTTATTTCAGACAAAGATTTGTCTTGTTTTTGCCTCCATTAACGAGCTTTGTTTCAACATAAAGAGCAACAGATCGCCTGGAGTGATGCAGATCTAACGCTCCCTCTCTCTCTCTATCTCTCTGTGTGTGTGTGTGTGTGTGTGTGTGTGTGACCAGTACAGGCGCTCAGCAGTCCCAGTCAAATATTAATGTGAGTCATTGCCTGCAGCTCTGTCACATACAGTATCATATCAGCCCGGAGCACAGAGCGAGCTGCTGCTGCTGTTTACCTCGCTGCAATTACTGTGACAATATATAGGACAGCTCACTATAGGGGATTACACACACTTCAAAAGACAGCTGACACTTCACTGCCACTGTGTGCTTGTGTGTGTGTTCTCTCCACAGCTTTGTATTCATATATATTTGTAGTGTTAAATATGTATTTTTACTTAAGTGCATGTGAGATTTGCTGCAGATACGAGGACTGACAACCAGCTTCCCTAATGAGTCTGACTGTTGATTTTGGCTTGAACAGAGAAAAAGGATGTTTATATTTAAATATATATATATATATAAGCCAACTGCTGCACTAATTATGTTTTATGTCAACAAAAGAAGATGTTGTTTATTACCATGGTGGCAGGTTGCATTAATGTTGATAGTGAACGGATGAGTAAAGCGTTCAGGGACAATGCATTTCATTTCTTTCCCCCATCCTGAATATCTGAGCTGATCTGCAGCATTATGAAACTGTTTAATGGGTTTAGATCAGAAAAAGTTAAATTATACCAAAGTTGTTTGACGTTTGTACAAATCTGCTCCTGGTATTAATAGACAGTAGATCTGAGTTGTTGATCACTATAAAAATTAGTTTCTTTTAAAATGACATTTATCTGAAAGGTGTTATATTCATATACGGACATAACGAGGCGTGACCTGTTGGTTTCATTAGTTTGAAGCCCAGAATTGCTAGCTCTGGTCAGCGCCATCTTTTCCATTTGGAGCCAAGAACTTCCACATAAGGAGTCCAGGTTGTTCTGTAATAATTAGTCAATAAACTCGACATTGTCTGACGCAGGCTTCTGTCAAACTAACGCTAACAATATTCACTCATCATGACAGTAAAATAAGTCATAAGTCATCTACTGCAGTAGAGTAGTAGTTCCTCTCTCAACTCGTAGAAGATGTTGTGATGTGAACACCTGATTATGCA
>NC_070584.1:32864483-32876983 GCF_027409825.1 Scomber japonicus
TGACAGTCAGCCTCATACTGAATGCAGAAACATATCATACACATACACACACACACACACACACACACACACACTCTTCTATCATTTCTTTGTTCTTTTGTCTTCTGCTTTGTGTTTGTGTAATTGCTTTTTTCTCTCGTGTGTCTGATGTCAAAAGCAAAATGAGAAAAGCTTCATGTGTCCTCGCACTTATTTTGACGAGGAGTTTTTACACCGTGAGACATCGAGGACATTCTTATAAAGGTGGTGAGACATTTTTCAGGAACTCGTTAGAAAATAGAGTTAAGACATTTTTTTTTTTCAGAAAATTGGAACCAATTTATAAAAGTGACAGCAATTTTTGAAATTGAGGACAATTTTGTTAAAGTCAGTGTAAGGTAAGAATAAATATGTGTTCTGAGTTTGACATACCACAGAAAAGTGTGTTGTTAACCACCCTGCCAAATTTCAATGATGTAAAAATCAGCCTCTTTCTCTGCTCCCAAACACTGTGGGCGTGGCTTCGCCGAGTCCGCTGAAACCCCGCCCCCTACCAAGTGTCACCTGTCAATCAAAGTCACCACCTCTACCTGAAACATGGACGCTACATCTAAGAGCTTTCTGCTGGTAGCTCGGCGGCTAACTCGGCTGCTAGCTCGGTGGCTAACCCAGCTGCTAGCTCGGCGGCTAACTCAGCTAACTGGCTAACTGTAGACTGTAGTAGTAGTAGTGTGTGCTGAATGTATTCATACCTCTACAGCAGCAGGGGCGGGTTTATGCTAATCACTAAATCCTGAACACAGAAATGTTGAAACACAGTTTGTGAAGCCTAGCTCCACAATTCAAATCTAAATGGTTGAAATGCTTTTTACACCTTTTTTAGAAATACATTTATGACCTATTTAATGTGTTTAGAAGAAAATGTCTGAATTCACTTTACACAGTCTTTAAGTCGAGACATTTCTGATAACAGTTTTTGAAAATGTGGAGACTCAGGACATTTTTAGGGACATTTTTGGATTATGTGGACATATGGGAAAAAATGAGAACCGTTTTTAGTGTGAGACATTTATTTGTTGGACTATTAGGACGATGTGTGTGGACATTTGTTGGCAGTGAGGACACAACGTTGGGTTTAATTTAAGAATCAGGCTCAGTGCAAATATATGTGTGTGCGTGGCTGTGCATCCAATCCTCTATTATGGACAATGTTCTCCTGATGTCATCACTTTGGCCTGCAGTAATGTGATCAACCACCACATACACACACACACACACACACACACACACACACACACACACACACACACACACACACACACACACACACACACACACACACACACACACACACACACACACACATACATTGTTCATTGATCTGAGTGATGTCAAGTTTTTATTCCTAAAGGAATGCAAAGAGAGTAACCGATCAATAAAGGCCACTCAGACATCTCAGATCAGCGGGGGCACACACACACACACACACACACACACACACACACACTCACACTCACACTCACACTCACACTCCAGCAGCTATACGACTCTAAAATCCAATTACGCTCTCTGACACACATCCACCATTACCCTGATAAATTATTCAGTGTTCATCATCATGAGACTCAGATTTGGGTTTGAAAATGTCTGTTTGTGCATCGATTTCCTGCAATTTACTGCATATCACTCTGCATGTGTAGACGTTGTTGTTTTCAAGTACAGTAAAACTAAAAACACCTAGGGAGAGAGGAGCAGTTTTTATTTGACTGATTATATTTAAGGTGCAAAAACAAAAAGGCCTCACATCACATTTATATTTACCTCAAAGGTTAAAGATGAGATATTCTGCACATCTCCAGCTCTGTATTTATATTCTGGAGCTCTATTGGAATATCTTTGCATGATTTCCAATTTAATATCTATATTTATCTTTTACTGCTCCTCAGTTCAGCCTCTGTCTATTAACAGGCTGTTTTAGCTCCTGTCTCTTTAACCCTCCTGTTGTCCTTGAGTCAAGGAAGGAAGTTAGGAAGGGTGGAGAAAGGAAGGAAAGGAGGGAGGGAGGGAGAAAGAAGGAAGGAATGAAGGAAGGAGGGAGGGAGGGAAGGGAGGGAGAGATGCAAGGAAGGAAGGAGGGAGGGAATGAAGGAAAGGAAAGAAGGAAAGAAGGACGGGAGGAGGGAAGGAAGGAAAGAAGGGCGGAAATAAAGGATGAAGGAAAGGAGGAAGGGAGGGAGGGAGGAAAGAAAGACAGAGGGAAGGGAGGGAAAGAAGGAAGGAAGGAAAGAAGGACAAAGAGAAGGGGGTAAGGAAAGAAGGAAGGGAGGAAAGAGAGAGGAAGGAAAGAAAGAGAGAAGGAGGGAGAAAGGACAGATGGAAGGAAGGAAGGAAAGAAAGAGAGAAGGAGGGAGAAAGGACAGATGGAAGGAAGGAAGGAAGGAAGGAAGGATATATGGAAACAGAAAATGACAAAAAACATGATATTTCCTCTTCTTTAGGAGACAGACAGAGACAGAATATTAATGATAGTATAGTATATTAAAGTATATTATAGTATTAGTATATTATAGTATTAGTATATTATAGTATTAGTATATTATAGTATTAGTATATTATAGTATTAGTATATTATAGTATTAGTATATTATAGTATTAGTATATTAGTATAGTATAATGTAGTTTAGTTCTTGCTCTTGTGTCCCAGCAGCAGCAGCAGCAGTAGAGGTAGAGGTAGAGGGAGAGGTAGAGGTAGAGGTAGAGGTAGAGGGAGAGGTAGAGGTAGAGGTAGAGGTAGAGGTAGAGGTAGAGGTAGAGGTAGAGGGAGAGGTAGAGGTAGAGGTAGAGGTAGAGGTAGAGGTAGAGGTAGAGGTAGAGGTAGAGGTAGAGGGAGAGGTAGAGGTAGAGGTAGAGGTAGAGGTAGAGGTAGAGGTAGAGGTAGAGGGAGAGGTAGAGGTAGAGGTAGAGGTGGAGGTGGAGGTGGAGGTGGAGGTAGAGGTGGAGGTGGAGGTGGAGGTGGAGGTAGAGGTAGAGGTAGAGGTAGGAGACAGACAGAGTAAGTTGGCTCTGAGGAAACTCCATTAGACGATGATGAATGTGAACCTGTGGCTTTGCCCTCACAGGTGCCATTAATAATGAATCCACTCAGACTCTGTTGAGCTAAATGTCAGCTTGTTGGTAACATGATGCCAGTCAGACGGGAAGAAGCAGGAGGTGATAAATGAGAAGAAGGAAGAAGAAGAAGTGAGAGGAGGGGGCGGGGCGGTTGGCGGGGGCTCTCGGAGGTTTCCCTGCTTGTTACAGGAGAGCAGGAGATTGGGTATGATGTGCAGATTTCAGCCAGCTTTTAATCACTCTGCTGCTGACTGGAATGAAGTGAACTGCTTTAACATTATTAGTAATCTATATTTCTGCATAATTTAAAGGAGGTAGTAATTAGGGGAAGATTAGAGGGCGAGGAAATGTAATTAGTGACCTCGTGAGGCATTATGGGCAGCGGGAAAAACCAATAAGAAAAAGTGTGGACGGGGGATAAAATAGTATTTATGACTGCGAGGGTCCTCAGACTTTTTAATATGTGGCTCAGAAATCTAAAATATAGAAGTTTGGAATGATATGCAGATTTCTTTCAGCTCTCAGTCTTTGAAAGTTGCTTGGAAAATAACATTTTAAAAGCAGACTCTACAAATTATTCTTTTAAAAATGATAGAAATGTCCCTTTGATGAATTTCTTCTCTCAAACAAGTATGTGCAAGAACATAAATCTAAAAATGTACAAGTGTGATTTGGAAAATGGTCAGCAGGTCAGCAGGTTTCCTCCCTCCCTGCCTCCTTTCCTTCCTTCTTTCCTTTCCTCCCTCCTTTCCTTCCTTCTCCTTCCTCCCTCCTTTCCTTCCTTCTCCCTCCCTTCCCTCCTTACTTCCTTCGACCTCCCTTCCTTCCTCCCTTCCTTCCTTAATTCCTTCCTCCATTCCTTCCTTCTCCCTCCCTTCCTTCCTTCCTCCTTTCCTTCCTTCTTCCTCCCTTCCTTCTTTCCTTTCCTTCCTTCTACCTTCCTTCCTTCCTTCCTTCCTTCCTTCCTTCCTTCCTTCCTTCTCCCTCCCTTCCTTCCTCCTGTCCTTCATTCTACCTCCCTTAATTCCTTCTTTCCTTCCTTCCTTCCTCCTTTCCTTCATTCTACCTCCCTTAATTCCTTCTTTCCTTCCTTCCTCAGGTCTAAGTTCAGCTGTTAGGGTAAATGTTCCCTCCTTCTGTCCTTTCTTCCTTCCTTCATCTGTCCTTCCTTTCTTTCTTCCTTCCTTCCTTCCTTCCTCCCTCCCTTCCTCCGTCCTCCCTTTCCTCTCTCCTCCCTCCTCCCTTTCCTCTCTCCTTCCTCCCTTCCTTCCCTTCCTTCCTCCTTTCCTTCCTTCTTCCTCCCTTGCTTCCCTTCCTTCCTCCTTTCTTTCCTTGCTTCCCTCCTTCCCTTCCTTCCTCCTTCCCTCCTTCCCTTCCTTCCTCCTTTCCTTCCTTCTGTCCCTTCCTCCCTCCTTCCCTTCCTTCCTTCCTTCCTTCCTCCCTTGCTTCCCTCCTTCCTCCCTTCTTTCCTTCCTTACTTCCTTACTCCTTACTTAAGGTCTAAAATGCATAATTTAATATATCATGAAGAGGTTTCGCCCGCTGGCAGTGTAATGCACATTGAGCCTCAGGCGTGATTGTGTTCTCTTTTTTTTTTTTTTGTACTTTCTATTTGTACTTGTTGTTTTGGCACAAAGCAATAAGAGGAAAATAAGGAACTCCTACAGTACGTGGGATTCATGAGACGTTAAAGCTGACAACCAAGTCGGCTCTCACCCACCGGTTTCGATCCCGTGTGTGTGTGTGTGTGTGTGTGTGTATATATATATATATATATATATGTATATATATAATCCAATATAATTCCATCTGTCCTTCCTTCTGTCCTTCTTTCCTTTCTTCCTTCTGTTCTTCCTTCCATCTGTCCTTCCTTCCTTCTGTCCTTCTTTCCTTTCTTCCTTCTGTCCTTCTTTCCTTTTGTCTGTCAGTCCTTCACTATCTCTCTTTCCTACCTTTCCTCCCTCCTTCCTTTTGCCTGTCTTTCCTTCCTTCCCTTCTTATTTCCTTATTTCCTTCCATCTTTTTAATAATCCGGCCCACATGAGATCAGAGTGGTGTGTATGTGGCCCTTGAATGAAAGTGAGTTTGACACCCCTGACACCCCTGTACACACGAGGACCAAACATCAGGCTGCTTGCACCAACTGTGATGAAAAGGCAAAGCTAGCTCTCATATTTTTAAAGGTGAACAGAGACTGTGGGAGATGTTTTGCTCTAAAGCTGCTCGGATTTGATCGTGATTACGATTTAGGGGCCGAACGATCTCAAAACTAATAAAATTGGGGGGGGGACGATTTTTAATAATAATGAGATAGCACACAATAACAAAGGTTTTATTTTGAAAAGCTTAGACAGGAAGCCACGGGAATCCCTTCCTTTCATTCTGTCCTTCCTTCCTTCGTTCCTTCCTTTCTTCCTATTTTCCTTCCTTCCTCCCTTCCTTCTTCTGTCCTTCTTTCCTTCCTTCATCCTTCCTTGCCTTTCCTCCATTCCTTCCTCCCTGCTACCTTCCTTCCTTCCTTATTTCCTCTGCCCTTCCATCCTTCCTTCCTCCTTTCCTTCTTTCCATCTTTCCTTCCTTCCTTCCTTACTCCTATCCTTCTTTCCTTCCTTTCCTTCCTTCTTTCCTTCCTTCCTTCTACCTTCCTTCTTTCTTCCTCCCTTCCATCCTTCCTTCTTCCTTTCCTTCCTTCTTTCTTCCTCCTTTCCATCCTTCCTTCCATCTTTCTTTCCTTCCTTCCTTCCTTCCTTCCTTCCTTCCTTCCTTCCATCCTTCCTTCCTTCCTTCCTTCCTTCCTCTTTCCTTCCTCTGTCCTTCCTTCCTTCCTTCCTCCCTTCCTTCCTTCCTTTCCTTCCTTCCTTCCTTCCTTCCTTCCTTCCTTCCTTCCTTCCTTCATTAAGCCAAATGTCCAATGAATGCAACATATTTCTAAAGTAGAAAAAAAAAATCCTTTTAATAATCGTGATTATGATTTTTTCCATAATCAAGCAGCCCTATTTTTTTTTTTTTTTGCACCCAATAAATCGTCTCTGTGACTTCGGTGAATTAAGAAATCAGGGTTGTGTTTCTGGGAATATGTGTAGCTTTGTTATTCTGACTCATATTAAACATGCAGCAGCTCCGTTGTACTGTGAATGCTGTGAAGCCTCAGTGGTGATTATCATATCATGTTTTTTGGATTCTGCTCATCATCATTCTCCCAAAAGCAAGCTAGACTCTGTGGGAGATGTTTTTCCATCCTTCCTTCCTCCTTTCCTTCCATCTTTCCTTCCTTCCTTCCTCCTTTCCTTCCTGCCAACTTTCCGTCCTTCCATCTTTCCTTCTTCTGTCCTTCCTTCCTTCCTCCTTCCTTTCCTTTCCTCCATTCCTTCCTCCCTGCTACCTTCCTTCCTTCTCTCATTTTTTAAAGGTGAACAGACTCTGTGGGAGATGTTTTTCCATCCTTCCTTCCTCCTTTCCTTCCATCTTTCCTTTCTTCCTTCCTTCCTTCCTTCTTCTGTCCTTCTTTCCTTCCTTCCTCCATCCTTTCCTTTCCTCCATTCCTTCCTCCCTGCTACCTTCCTTCCTTCTCTAATTTTTTAAAGGTGAACAGACTCTGTGGGAGATGTTTTTCCATACTTCCTTCCTCCTTTCCTTCCATCTTTCCTTCCTTCCTTCCTCCTTTCCTTCCTGCCAACTTTCCGTCCTTCCATCTTTCCTTCTTCTGTCCTTCCTTCCTTCCTCCTTCCTTTCCTTTCCTTTCCTCCATTCCTTCCTCCCTGCTACCTTCCTTACTTCCTTATTACTCTGTCCTTCCCTTCTTTCCTTCATTAAGCCGTTTAGTTTAAAAAAAGTTGTTTTAATAATCGTGATTTCAATTTTGACCCAAATAATCGTGGTTATAATTGAGCAGCTGTATTTTTTTTTTTGCACCCAATAAATCGTCTCTGTGACTTCGGTAAATTAAGAAATCAGAGTTGTGTTTTTTAGCTTCATTATTCTGATGCATATTAAACATGCAGCAGCTCCGTTGTACTGTGAAGCCTCAGTGGTGATTATCATATCATGTTTTTTGGATTCTGCTCATCATCATTCTCCCAAAAGCAACCTAGCAACCGTCCTGACCTGCCTAGCAACCGTCCTGACCTGCTAAACTTCCATCTGCATGGCCTGTTACTGCATGCGTCGCTACACTCGTTCACACGGTCGCAGCGGACCGGAACTAACGCTTCATTACTGCTTTAAAAAAATAAAAATCAGTTTATTCAGGGAGGGTTTGGGATTTGGGATTTGGGTGGTTGAGCTTTGAGATGAAGTCAACTGAACTCTAATCAATCTCATTTCTACCGTTAAATCAAAACTAAAATATGAAATATGATGATTAAGATCAGGGGTGTCAAACATGCGGCACGTGGGCCAGAACTGGCCCGCCGAGGGGTCCAATTCGGCCCATTTTCCTTCCTGTCTTTTTTTCCTTACTTCCTTCCATCTGTCCTTCCTCCCTTCCTTCCATTTTTCCTTCCTGTCTTCCTTCCTTCCTTCCATCTTTCCTTCCTGTCTTCATTCCTTCCTTCCTTCCTCCCATTTTTCCTTCCTGTCTTCCTTCCTTCCTTCCATCTTTCCTTCCTGTCTTCCTTTCTTCCTTCCTTCCTTCTTTCCTTCTGTCCTTCCTCCCTTCTTTCCGTCTTTCCTTTCTTTCCTTTCTTCCTTCCTCACTTTTAATCTTTCCTTCCTTCCACCTCGCCTTTCTTCCTTCTCCTTATCTTTCCTTCTCACCTTCCTTCCATTTGTCCTTCCTTCCTTTCTGCCTTCCTTCTTTTCCTCCCTTCCTCCCTTCCTTCCTTCCCTCCTTCCTTCCATCTTTTTAATGGTCCAACCCAACCTTTGAGATTTCTAATTGTTTCTTCATTTCAAGCTGCCATCTCTCACCAGGGACAACAGATGTAAAACTCGCCTTTGGGCTAAACTCATAACATAAATAAATAAATACCCCGCCAGCATGTCCATGATGTGGGCCCCACACTGGTTTAATGTGGGCTACGTGGGTACTAAGTGGGGAAATGTTGCTGCTCCCACTTGGTTTCAGTAACATGGGCCTCTCATATGAAGCCCACACTCTCCTCTCTCTCCTCTCTCTCCTCGCTCTCCTCTCTCTACTCCAACCGATCGAGGCAGATGTTCTCCCACTCTGAGCCTGGTTCTGCCTGAGGTTACTTCCTGTTAAAAGGGAGCTTGCTCATGTGGGAATGTTGGGTCTCTTTAAAATTAAAACCTGAAGAGTTCGGTTTAGAACCTGCTCTATGTGTAAAGTGCCTTGAGATGACTCTGTTGTTGTCATTTGGCGCTATACAAATAAAGATTGATTGATTGATTGATGACATGAGCTGACTGTATGAGGATGTAAGGGGGCTAAATGGGCATGTTGTTGCACAAATATAGGCTCCACATGTGTAACTCACTCAGTCAGAACCAGGCGGGGAGTTCCTGTCCTCTGAAAAGAAGCCAATGCGGAAGTAACTTAGAGCTGCATTCTATCAAAAGGCCACCAGGGGGCGACCGTCTCTATACAAGTCAATGGAGAATTCACCAACTTCTCACTTGGTTTCTAACCTCAGTAAACGTTTTCAAAATGTGTTTATGGTCTCAATCGCTAGTTTAAAGCCTTCTTCAATGCAGTATGATGTTCATTTGGGACATTTTGGCCTCCCTGATTTTATATTTGACGATAAAGCAGGCTACGTGGCTACGTTGTGATTGACAGGTTGATTGACCAATGTCCTTGAGATCCAGCCCTCGCAACCAATCGCAGCCTCCCCGCTCCGCCGTTGGTCCCGCCCATACTTCCGTCCATGGCCCCGCCTCATGCCCATATAAGTAGAATCCATGTTCTTTTTTTCCCAGCATGCACCTGAAATTTTCAAGATGGCGCTGCCTAGATTCAAAACTATTGGCTTCCGAGCAGCAGTCCACAAACCAATGGGTGACGTCACGGATGTTACGTCCATTTCTTTTATACAGTCTAAGGTCAGAACCCATTTGAAGCCCATATGGGCAAACACAAGTGGGGTCACCATGGAAACTTTGGAAAAACACACATGAGACCCATATTGCAGCCCAAATTGAACCCTTATGGGCTCCTTCTGGGTAACCTGGTATACTGTAACACTGTGATACTGCCCAGACCTACAAGCCCCCCTAAGAAATATGTCATTATAGCCACCAACACTTACACACAGAGTAAGATCTTTCATTTCTAAATATGCAAATATGAGTAATAAGAACTCCTCAGGTCATAAAACTCTTTGTTCAGAAGTGTCACAGAGAAGCAGCTGCAGCCTTGTATCAACAGTGTTTCTATTACTATATATAATTATGTAGTTTGGAGCTGCTTCACACTCAAATACACTCTTAGAAACAACAATTATTTGTAACCTAGATATTAAAAAATGTTCACTTTTCAATCCACTAGATATCTAGATTAGTTTTACCTGATTTTGCCTTAAAATAAAGCTGCTATTTTCACTTTAAAGACCAACACAAGCAACCAAAGCGTAGGAGAGTGGTTTAGGAGGTTTTGGCATTAGCTGTAGATCACCCAGACCCTTCAGCACCCCCCCCCCCCGAAACCCCCGACCCCTGCTCCTCCTTCCGCCTCTTTATTTCCTCTTGTCCCCAGTTCCTTGACCAGGCGCCCTCTTTGTCCCCCGTGTGTCTGCAGAGTCAGTTCACCAGTTCACCGAATCCCAGAGAGGTTGTTTTGTGATTAGTTGAAGGGATGCCTCTCTCTCTCTCTCTCTCTCTCTCTCTCTCTCTCTCTCTCTCTCTCTCTCTCTCTCTCTCTCTCTCTCTCTCTCTCTCTGTGTCTCTCTCTCTGTGTCTGTTGTAAGGTCTTTTTTTTAAAGCAGCTGGACCTTTCCCCCAGTGTTAAAATGAACTGTAAGTGTAGATATGAGAGAGAGGGAGAGAGGGAGGGAGGAAGGGAGAGAGAGGGAGAGAGAGAGAGATGAGGTGACCTGCAGGCTGCTGAAGCGTGACGGCCGTATCCTTTTAGCAATGTGAAGGCTTGAAATGACAATCCTCTCTCCTCTCTACCTCTACTCATATAATTCTCCTCCTCCTCTTCCTCCTCCTCCTCTTCCTCCTCCTCCTCTTCTTCCTCCTCCTCCTCCTCTTCCTCCTCCTCTTCCCATTGCCAGCCTCTCTGGTTTCTCCATCTCTTGATTGTGCTTTGTTTCCTTCTTCTTCTTCTGTTTTCCAGCCTTTCTTCTTCTTCGTCTGTTTTCCAGCCTTTCTTCTTCTTCTTCTTCTGTTTTCCAGCCTTTCTTCCTCCTCTTCTTCTTCTTCTGTTTTCCAGCCTTTCTTCTTCTTCTTCTTCTTCTTCTTCTTCTTCGTCTGTTTTCCAGCCTTTCTTCTCCTCCTTCTGTTTTCCTCTCTTTTATGTTCCTCTGAGATCAAAGCATTCTTGTGGCTTGTTTACTTTACAACAAGAAATGAAAACTTGCTCTGATGTGACGGTGACGGATTCAAGACACAGACTTTAGATTGAAGCGTTAAACAGGATGAATCCTTGAATCCTTGAAGCTCTTCTGGATCCTCTCCAAACTCAGAGTTCACTTACTGCTGCTTTTTCATTTCTGGTGCTTTCAGTTATATATCTCAGCTTTCTTCAGTACATGAAACTCACTCAGGTAGACCCAGACCCAGAAGACGGTTGTCAAGGTTACAGATTACTAGTTACTCTTGACATCATCAAAGTAATGTAACTTATTACTTTTGATGACTTTTCTCATTTTCTAACCGATGATTTCATGTGTTAGGGTAAATGTTCCCTCCTTCTGTCCTTCCTTCCTTCCTTCCTTCCTTCCTTCCTTCCTTCCTTCCTTCCTTCCTTCCTAAGATCTAAGATCAGCTGTTAGGGTAAATGTTCCCTCCTTCTGTCCTTCCTTCCTTCCTTCCTTCCTTCCTTCCTTCCTTCCTTTCTTTATTCATTTGCTCCTCCCTTCCTTCTTTCCTCTCTTCTTTTCCTTCCTTCCTTCCTTCCTTCCTTGCTTCCCTTCCTTCTTTGCTTTCTTTGTTTGTTCGTTCGTTCGTTCCTCCCTTCCTTCCTTCCTTCCTTCCTTCCTTCCTTCCTTCCTTCCTATTTTCCATCCTCCCTCCTCTCCGTCTTAAAGCCAATTAACTTCCATGCAAAATCACAGAGATGTCCAGTTGCAGCTGAAATCAGTCTTATTTCAATGTAAGGGGGGGGGCAAAACAAATCCCAAGCCCCCCCCCCCCCCCCCTCCCCCCTTTAGCACATCTTCCAGGTAAAAGCCTGAGTATTGTCCAGTGATGGCTGCAGGAGTCAGCTGCCCTCTTCTGTCCCTGCAGAGCACTGCAGCTCTGATCCCTGCTGAGAGAGATCAGAGCCTCCCAGCACTCTGCACAGGGGATCCACATAAAGATAAAACTTCTTTAAGTCATAATCTCTCATGAACATCAAATATAAATGAGTTCCCTCTTCACATAGTCCGTGTTTAAGTATTTGACCTACATGTGATATATTATTCATCAAGAGAATCTCCTAATGTATGACTTATCTACAGCCCCATATGCACCAGGCTGTAATATAGGCATCTCAATCTATAACGCCACGCTTTTATCTTGGTACTCAGTGTGTGTGTGTGTGTGTGTGTGTGTGTGTGTGTGTGTGTGTGTGTGTGTGTGTGTTCAGTAGGAATTGAAAGGAACAGTGGTTCAGGGTTTTACTACTTCATAACCTCGGCACCTGGCGGACTCTGCTTGATCAATAAATCATTTCCAAACATTGCCGATCGGAGACCACAGCTGTCTGCAGGGAAAACACAGATGTGTGCGTGTGTGTGTGTGTGTGCATGTGTGTGTGTTTACATGTGATGATTTGCCTCTTTGTGTTCGTGCAACAGTGAAGCAATGACACAGAGTGGAGTAGGGGAATGTGTCCATGTCTGTGAGTGTGCATGTGTGTGTGTGTGTGTGTGTGTGTGTGTGCATGTGCATGTGCGTGTGTGTGTGTGTGCATGTGTGTATGTGTGTATGTTTACATGTGATTATTTGCCTCTTTGTGTTCGTGCAGCAGTGAAGCAATGACAGTAAGGGAATGTGTCCGTGCCCGTGTGTGAGTGTGTGTCCATCCGTGCCTAAGTGTGTGTGTGTGTGTGTGTGTCCGTCCGTGCCTGAGTGTGTGTGTGTGTGTGTGTGTGTGTGTGTGTGTGTGTGTGTGTGTGTGTGTGTGTGTGTGTGTGTGTGTGTGTATAACAGTGCAGTAGTATAGTGCAATGGAGCATGTTTTAATGACAGACCACCGTTATGGAGTGTGTGGTATATATACTATAGGAGGCTGATAACGGCACACACACACACACACACACACACACACACACACACACTGACAACACACACATACGAACTGA
>NC_070584.1:32879483-32884483 GCF_027409825.1 Scomber japonicus
GGACATGCATGATTTAACTCGGCATGACTGTCACTAGGACGCCGTGTGTGTGTGTGTGTGTGTGTGTGTTTATATTTGTATTTGTGTGTGTGTGTGTGTGTGTGTGTGTGTGTGTGTGTGTGTGCGTGCTGTGATACGACACAACTGTCAACAGCACAACAAAAGAGCCGAGCCGAGGCGAGAGCCAGAAAGAGTCAACGTGCAGAAGAGTTGAAGCTTGGATGGAAGACAATAGAGAGAGAGAGAGAGAGAGAGAAGGGAAAAAAGGAAAAAAAGAGAGGATGATTGAAAGGATGAACAAGTTGTTGAGAAAAAGAGCAAACAGGAAGGAAACATGACAGATAGAAGAGGAGAGAAGAAGAGACAGAACAAAGACGAGAGCAGATTATT
This sequence comes from Scomber japonicus, assembly GCF_027409825.1. NCBI lineage: Eukaryota > Metazoa > Chordata > Actinopteri > Scombriformes > Scombridae > Scomber > Scomber japonicus. Next base: position 32,879,874 of record NC_070584.1, read on the forward strand.
AACGGTAGAGTGGAAGCTGAGAGAGATGAAGAGATATGAAAGAGAAAAAGTAACAAGTTTAAGATGAGACCCTTTAAATCCTTTACTGAACCTGTCAGATTAGCTTTTAACCTTCCTGTCCTTCCTTCCTTCCTTCCTTCCTTCCTTCCTTCCTTCCTTCCTTCCTTCCTTCCTTCCTTCCTTCCTTCCTCTTTCTTTAATTTTCTTTCCTTCTTCCCCTCCTTCACTCTGTCTTTGCTCCCTCCCCCTTCCATACTTCTTCCTTCCTTTCGTTCCTCCCTTCCTTCTCTCCTTACTTACTTCCTTTTTTCCTTCCTTCCTTCCTCCTGTCATTCCTTCTTTCCTCACTCCCTACCTTCCTTCCTTCCTTCTTTCCTTCCTTCCTTCCTTCCTTTCTTCCTTCCTTCTTCCTTCCTTCTTTCCCTTTCCTTCTCACCTTACTTCCTTCCTCTTCACCCCTTCTTTCCTTCCTTCCTTCCTTTCCTTCTCTCATTACTCCCCCCACCCTTACTCCTTTCCTTCCTTCCTTCCTTCCTTCCTTCCTTCCTTCCTTCCTTCCTCCTGTCTTTCCCTCCTCCCTTCCTTCTTTCCTCACTTCCTCCTTTCCTTCTCTCATTACTCCCCCCCACCCTTACTCCTTTCCTTTCTTCCTTCCTCCTTTCTTCCCTCCTTCCTTCCTTCCTCTTCTCTCCTTCCTTCCTTCCTCTTCACTCCCTACCTTCCTTCCTTCTTTCCTTCCTTCCTTTCTTCCTTCCTTCTTTCCCTTTCCTCCTCTCCTTACTTCCCCCACCCTTACTCCTTTCTTTCCTTCCTCCTGTCCTTCTCTCCTTACTTCCTTCCACTTCACCCCCCTTCCTTCCTCCTTTCCTTCCTCCCTCCCTTCCTTCCTTCCTTCCTCCCTTCCTTCCTTCCTTCCTGCCTTCCAGATGTGCAACTTCTACTTTAACCTAAATCTGGAAAGCAAAAACTGCAACAAAAAAAAAAGTCACACTTTCCAAGCCAGACACAAAGCAGTGATGTCATTGATCATGAATCCCATTATGCCACAGGAAGTGTCTATATTCAGGGTGAAGGTTAAGGTTCGATCCCTGCACTGCCTCAGCTCCACATTGTCTCCTCTCCTCTATCACAATACGTCCTTCATTAGCCGACCGTTTGTATGGAAATCCGTCCTTCCTTCCTTCCTTCCTTCCTTCTTCCCTCTTTGTTTAATTTTCCTTCGTTCTTCCCCTCCTTCCCCCTTTCTTTTCTCCCTCCTCCTTCCATACTTCTTTCCTCACTTCCTTCCTTCCTTCCTCCTGTCCTTCCTCCTTTCCTCATTCCCTTCCTTCCTTCCTTCCTCCTTTCCTTCTCTCCTTATTCCTTCCTCTTACCCCCCTCCCTTCCTTCCTTCCTTCCTTCCTTCCTTCCTTCCTTCCTTCTTTCCTTCCTTCCTTCTTTCCTTCCTTCCTTCCTTCCTTCCTTCCTGTCCTTCCTTCCTCCTGTCCTTTCTTCCTCCCTTCCTTCTTTCCTCACTTCCTACCTTCTTTCCTTCCTTCCTTCCTTTCCTTCTCTCATTATTCCCCCCGACCCTTCCTACCTTCCTTCCTTCCTTCCTTCCCATTATCTCATTATGCCAAAGGGAAGTATCTATATTCAGGGTTAAGGTTAAGGTTCGATCCCTCCTCTACCTCAGCTCCACATTGTCTCCTCTCCTCTATCACAATACGTCCTTCATTAGCCGACCGTTTCTATGGAAATCTATAGATGGAAAATTTCCTCTTTCTTCTTTTCTTCTTTTCTTCTAATTGATTCCCAATAGTCGACTCTGTGACAGCTGCTGCAGCTTGTGGGGCTGTAATGAAATCCCACATGTTGCTTAACCTTTCACATCCACTCCGGCTGATTAACCGCTGCTGTCAGGTGGCACATGCATGAGATTGAAATTTTTTCTTTCTTTTTTTTCTTTTCTTTTTTTTTTGGATATATCTTATTATTTTCATGGCAGTGGTGTTCCTGATATTTGAGCTTTTATTAACCCTCCTGTTGTCCTCAGGTCAAGGAAGGAAGGAAGGAAGGAAGGAAGGAAGGAAGAAGGAATGACAGGAGGAAGGAAGGACAGAAGGTTGGAAGTGAGGAAAGAAGGAAGGAAAGGAGGAAGGAGGGAAGGGACAAAGGAAAGAAAGGAGGGAGGAAGGAAGGAAGGAAAGGAGGAGGGGAGGAAAGAAGGAGGGGAGGAAGGAAAGGATGAAGGGAGGAAATGAGGAAGGGAGGAAGTGATGAAACAAGGAAGGGAGGAAGGAAAGACAGGAGGAATGAATGAAGGAAGGAATGAGGAAGGGAGGAAGGAAATGAGGAAGGGAGGAAGTGACGAAACAATGAAGGGAGGAAGAAAAGACAGGAGGAATGAATGAAGGAAGGAAGGAAGGAAAAGAAAGGAGTAAGGAGGGAGGAAAAGAGGAAGGAAGTAAGGAAGAAGGAAGGAAAGAAAGAAGGAACCGTTAGGAAAACAGGTGTCTGTAAAGGATATGAGCAGATTACTTTAGTTTTTAATTAGAAATAGAAGAAGAAAGATTGAGAAATAATTTATTTTATATGTTTCTAATTTCTAAAAACTTTACCAATAATTTCCAATATGTGTTCATTATAGAGAAAACAGACATAGCTGTATTTTCTTGCAGAGTTCAGACAAACAAAAATGTGAAATTTATCTACAAGAGAGCAAAAATTATTAAGAGTAATGTTTCAAATTACAGATAACAGAAATAAATATAACTGTAAATGAGTTTTATTATCATGTTTTTACTGAAAGCAGCAAACACAGCAACACATTTCATGGTAATGATGATGGAGTAATTCAGTAATTACACACCTGGAAATGAAAGTATTATCAACGCTCTTCATGCTGGACCTGCAGCATTTATGAAACTTGATACTCAAACTGTTGTTTCAAGAGAAAATAATAATTTTCCCATCATGCATCTGGGTTTTTTTTAATGCACAGAAAATACAGGTTTCATATAAAAGCTGCATTATACCATTTATCACTAATACCAATAAGATGCTCAATCCTCAAACCTGACATTTGACTTCTTTAAGAAGACAGGACGGAAATATGGAAGGAAGGAATGAAAAAAAGACAGGAAATAAGGAAAAAACAGAAGGAAGGAAGGAAGAGAGGGAGGAAAGGAGGAAGAAGGAAGAAAAGGAGGAAGGAAGGGAGGAAGAAGGAAGGAATGGAGGAAGAGAGAAGGAAAGGAAGAAAGAAGTAAGGGGGGAAGGAAAGGAAGGAAGTGAGGAAGAAGGAAGAGAAGGAAGGGAGGAAGGAAAGGAAGGAAGGAAGGAAGAGTGTAGACTAGAGGATGAAAAAGAACCTGCAGAGGAGCCGTTTCTTTCTGTGTTGGCTTTAGTTTGCAAAAGAAACTGTACAACATCCATACTGTCCCTGTGTGTGTGTGTTTGTGTGTGTGTGTGTGTGTGTGTGTGTGTGTGTGTGTGTGTGTGTGTGTGTGTGTGCGCCCGTGTGTGTGTGTGTGTGTGTGTGTGCGTGTGTGCGTGTGTGTGTGTGTGTGTGTCCTGTTGTGGTCGTGTCATGCCATCAGACTCTGTCGTGTGAAGTTTTGACCTGAGCATGAAATCAACTCTGACATTTACAAGGTCCCTTACCCCTGCTGAGTGTGTGTGTGTGTGTGTGTGTGTGTGTGCTGGTTGTTCAGGCAGCAGCTCACACTCCCCTGAGGGCACACACACACAAACACACACAGTTACACACACTCAGGTTGATTTGTTTGGATGTATATGGACAATTCTTCAAAACTGTGGGGGGGGGGGGTCAAACTCATTTTCATTCAAGGGCCACATACAGCCCAATTTGATCTCATGTGGGCCGGATCATTAAAAAGATGGAGGGAAGGAAATAAGAAGGGAAGGAAGGAAATAAGAAGGGAAGGAAGGAAAGACAGGCAACAGGTAGTAGGGAAGAAAGGTAGGAAAGAGAGACAGTGAAGGAAAGACAGACAGACGGAAGGAAGGACAGCTGGGAGGAAGAACAGAAGGAAGAAAGGGAGTAAGGACAGAAGGAAGGAAGAAAGGAAGGAGCGAATGAAGAAAGGAAAGAATGAAGGGAGTAAGGACAGATGGAAGGAAGAAAGGAAGGAGCGAACGCAGAAAGGAAAGAAGGAAGGGAGTAAGGACAGATGGAAGGAAGGAAGGACAGATGGAAGGAAGGAAGGACAGATGGAAGGAAGGAAGGACAGATGGATGGAAGGAAGGAAGGAAGGAGCGAATGAAGAAAGGAAATTAGGAAGGGAGTAAGGACAGATGGAAGGAAGGAAGGAAGGACAGATGGAAGGAAGGAAGGACAGATCGAAGTAAGGAAGGAAGGAAGGACAGATGGAAGGAAGGAAGGAGCAAACGAAGAAAGGACAAATGGAAGGAAGGAAGGAAGGAAGAAAGGGAGGAGCGAACGAAGAAAGGATAGATGGAAGGAAGGACAGATGGAAGTAAGGAAGGAAAAAAGGGAGGAAGTATGGAAGGAAGGAAAAAACACAGGAAGGAAAGTGGGCCGGACTGAACCCCTCAGCGGGCCGGTTCTGGCCCACGGGCCGCGTGTTTGACACCCCTGCTTTAAT
>NC_070584.1:32886983-32891810 GCF_027409825.1 Scomber japonicus
GAAGTAGGAAAACAAGACAGGCACGAAAGATGGAAGGAAGGAAGGAATGAAAAAAAGACAGGAAATAAGGAAAAAAGACAGGAAGGAAGGAAGGAAGGAAGGAAGGAAGGAAGTGAGTCTGCAGCTCTTTGATCCTCCACACACACTAACACAGAAGCAACTAGTGTCTGTTCGCTAACAGCTCCAACTCCAAAATCTCTCACCTCCTCCTCTACCTCCACCTCCTCTTCCTCCTCCTCCTCTACCTCCACCTCCTCTTCCTCCTCCTCTTCCTCCTCCTCCTCCTCTTCCTCCTCCTCCTCCTCCCCCTCCTCCTCTCCTGTTTGACTTCGAGCTCCTGCTGCTCTCCTATTCAGGTGTGCGTCAGGCTGATGAGAACAGAGCAGAGCCCAAAATCAATGAGACCCAAAAAAAAAAAGTTGTCAAAGTTTGAATTGTTGAAGTTCAGGTTTGGCACCACCAGGGAGTGCTCTGACTCCGTACTTTAGGTTTTTTGGGAACAAGTGGAGGGAAAATAACAAAATCAGACACTCTCGACTTAATTCAGAGGAGGAGAGAGAGGGGAGAGAGAGAGAGAGAGAGAGAGAGAGAGAGAGAGAGAGAGAGAGAGAGGAGAAGAGGAGGGAGGGGAGACAAAAAGAAAGAATCCCTTCACACCTACTGATACTAGTAGCAAAACCATCCTTAACCCTCCTGTTGTCTTCAAGTCAAGGGAGGAAGGAAGGAAAGAAGGAAGGAAGGAAAGGAGGGAGGAGGAAGAAGGAAGGAAAGGAGGGAGGAAGGAAGGAAGGAAGGAAGGGAGGAAACGAAGGAGGGAGGAAACGAAGAAGGAAGGAAGAATGGAAGGAAGGAAATGATGAAGGAAGGAAAGAAGGAAGGAAGGAAAGGAGGAAGAAGGAAGGAAAAGGAAGGAAGGAGGGAAGGAAGGAAGGAAAAAAGAAGACAGGAAAGAAGGAAGGAAGGAAAAGAAGGAAGGATGGAAGCAATGAAGGAAGGAAGGAAGGGAAAGACGGGGAATAAGACAGGAAGGAAAGATCAAAGGAAGGAAGGGAGGAAGAAAGGAGGGTAGGAATGAATGAAGGAAGGAAAAGAAGACAGGAAAGAAGGAAGGAAGGAAAAGAAGGAGAGAAGAAAGGAAGGACAGAAGGAAGGAATGAAGGAAGGAAGGAGAAGGAGAGAGGGAGGGAAGATAAAAAGGAAGAATCCCTTCACACCTCCTGATGCTGGTGATGAGAGTAGTACTGTTATATTCATGCTCTCTCACTGGCTCATTTAAATCTGTACAATCACATCATTACCTTCAATGACTGTGTTTTATACCCTGAGGAAGGAAGGAAGGAAGGAAAGAAGGAAGGAAGGGAAAGACAGGGAATAAGACAGGAAGGAAAGATCAGGTTTTTTTCTACAGGTTTTACTAATAATACAAAACTAACTCAATGATTGCATCACTTAATGCATTTAACCCTTAACCCTCCTGTTGTCTTCAAGTCAAGGAAGGAAGGAAGGAAGGAAGGATGGAAAGAAAGGAGGGAGGGAGGGATGAAAGGAAGGAAGAAAGGAAGGGAAAGGAGGGAGGGAGGGAAGGAGGGAGGGAGGGAGGGAGGGAGTGAGGAAGGAAGGAAGGGAGGAAAGAAGGAACAGTCAAAACAGATGGGGTCAATTTGACCCGGGAGGCTCCCTCTTTTCCTTCCTTCCTTCCCTCCGTCCATCCTTCCTTCCTTCCTTCCTTCCTTCCTTCCTTCCTTTCTCCCTTCCTTCATTCCCTCCTTCCTTCCTTCCTTCCATTAATGCCTCATATATTGTGCCTCATATTATTATAATGTGCAATACACCTATTTTTAAACAAGTGCAATACAAGCAGCACCTGTCTGTATACGTAGGTGTGTGTGTGTGTGTGTGTGTGTGTGTGTGTGTGTGTGTGTGTGTGTGTAACTATATCTATACTATATTCTAAAAGGACATCAGTGTATCTGCAGATCACGCTCAGCCACAATCATTTAAAAAACAATATATGAATACAATCAATCACATTATAATAAGCAGAAAGTCGAGTTTACATGATGCACTTTAAATCTAAGTGTTGGCTGACAGAGCTCTGACTCACTTCCATCTAAAACCAAAATCACTTCCAACACTAATCTGTGGCTGATTTCTGGTTTTTGAGTTTGTTGTTTTTTTTTTTAACTGATTAAAATCACTAAAGAAACTTTTCCATAGTTTCAGAAATTCATCAATCATTGTTAGAAGTGTATTGCTCATGTTTGGACAACAAAAAGTTGAAATTTAGCTGAATCCAGCTCAGTATTAAAGTAAATATTTCCTTCCTTCCTTCCTTCCTTCCTTCCTTCCTTCCTTCCTTCCTTCCTTTCTTCCTTCCTTCCTTCCTTCCTTCCTTCCTTCCTTCCTTCATTCCTACTCTTCTTCCTTCCTTCCTTCCTTTGATCTTTCCTTCCTGTCTTATTCCCCTTCTTTCCCTTCCTTCCTACCTTCCTTCCTTCCTTCCTTTCTTCTCTCCGTCTTTCCTTCCTTCCTTCCTTCCTTCCTGTCTTATTCCCCTTCTTTCCCTTCCTTCCTACCTTCCCTCCTTCCTTCCTTCCTACCCTTCTTTTTTTCCTTCCTTCCATTGGTCTTTCCTTCCTGTCTTATTCCCCTTCTTTCCCTTCCTTCCTTCCTTCCTTCCTTCCTTGCTTCCTTCTTTCCTGTCTTATTCCCCTTCTTTCCCTTCCTTCCTTCATTCCTTCCTTCCTACTCTTCTTTCTTCCTTCCTTTCTTTGATCTTTCTGTCCTGTCTTATTCCCCTTCTTTCCCTTCCTTCCTTCCTTCCTTCCTTCCTTCCTTCCTTCCTTCCTTCCTTCCTTCCTTCCTTTCTTTTCCCTCATGTGTTTAACAGAGGTGAAGCAGAGCGTTCATCCTGTTCTCGTTACTCTGAAACATTTCATGACATTTAAAGACAGGAAGTGTAATCCTTCTAACAGGAAGTAGAATCTTGTATGATATCTCAGTGACAGACGTTAAACTCAATCAGCCTGTTGGCAGCTTGCGAGGTTTCAACTTTATTTCAGCTCCATAAAAACATAAAAACTGAACATAACATCATGAGTGAAGCGGACAATGAAGCAGTCTGTGATGATTTTAAAATTAAAACATAAATTCCCCCGAAAATTCCCCCGAAGAGTCAAACGAAGAGCTTCCATCATCATCATCATCATCATCTTCATCTGAGCAAATCTACCGTGAATATGTGAGACTGTTGCTCTTTATTGCTGGTTTAGTGAAGTATGAGGTCATAAAGTCTCTAAAACTTTTTGTTTTTTCCTTCCTTCCTTCCTTCTTTCCTTCCTTCCTTCCTTCCTTCCTTCCTTCCTTCCTTCCTTCCTTTCTTCATCCCCTTCTTCCTTCCTTCTTTTCCTTCCTTCCTTCTTTCCTGTCTTTTTTCCTTCCTTCCTTCCTCCCTTCCTTCATTCCTTCCTTCCCAACTACCCTCCTTCCTTACTTCTATTTTCCTTCCTTCCTAGGATCCTTCCTTTTCTTCCTGTCTTATTCCCTGTCTTTCCCTTCCTTCCTTCCCTCCTTCCCTCCTACCCTCCTTCCTTCCTTCCTTCCTTCCTTTCTTCCTCCCTCCTTCCTTCCTTATAATCATCAAAACTATGAAAATAAGACTGTGTTTGTATAAAAACAGGGAATTTCCTCTTCTTCTTCTTTTTAAAAAAAATGTTTAATCTGGATGACTCTTTTTGATTACAACAATCAGGATCATTAGACACACACACACACACACACACACACACACACACACACACACACACACACACACACACACACACACACACACACACACACACACACAAAAGAAAATAAATGACTTGATATGATCCAGTTTTCTGCAGAAAAAGTCAACATTTCCTCTAACGGTTTATTGAGCAGTTCGAATAGATTAGACACACACACACACACACACACACACACACACACACACATACACACACACACACGCACACATACCTGGCTTCCTTGGGTGAGCATTGGGAGGTCAGCATGCGGCCAAAGATATGCACATACTCAAAGTAATTGACTGAAAGGAGCTGACATGTAGGCACTCAGAGGAATTTAGCATGCAAGCTTGACAGGCACACATATATATATATACGTTGAGGCAGGGGAAAAAAAGCGGGGGGGGGGGGGGGGGGGGGAGGGGGGGGTCGCATGAGAGAAATCCGACGCACGTTATTGCCGGAAAATGTCGAGAAATTGCAGCTGCCGACTCCCCCGCAGTCACACCGGCTCCGTGTACAGTAAGAGGTCTAACACACACGGACAGATCCGATGGAATATATATGAACGAGCGCTGGGTGCTGGGTGCTGGGTGCTGGGTGCTGGATGTGTGCTGACATGTTGAGGTTGTGAGGTCACAGAGGAAAAAGAAAGTTTGAAATGTTGGACGACATAATGTGACAAGTGTGTGTGATGGGTGGAAGGAGAGGGAGGAGAGGTGGAAGGTAAAGAGATGGACAGCTAGAGAGAGAGAGAGAGAGAGAGAGAGAGAGAGAGATGGACAGCTAGAGAGAGAGAGAGTTGTCAGTCAGAAATGTGTAAAGAGCTTCCTTCTTTCTTCCCTTCCTTCATTCCATCTTTCCTTTCTGTCTTCTTTTCCTTCCGTCCTTCCTTCCTTCTGTCCTTCCTTGCTTCCATTCATCATTTCTTCTCTCCTTCCTTCCTTCCTCTCTTATTTTCCTTCCTTCCTTCCTTCCTCCATTCCTTCCTGCCCTCCTTCTTTCTTTCCTTCCTTCAGTCCGCCCTTTTTTCCTTCCTTCCTTCCTTCCTTCCTTT
>NC_070584.1:32892310-32912310 GCF_027409825.1 Scomber japonicus
GTGTGCGTTATGTTACTGAAACTGCTTTAAAATGGTCATAATAATAATAATAATAAAAAAGTTTGACTTATAGTTGAACTTAAAGTCACACTAACATGATACTATAGTACTACACACACACACACACACACACACACAGAGTCGGGGCATTTCCAGGGTGACACTAAATGACATGTTGATGTTATCTGGTATAAAACATACATGGTTTTGTGTAATGATAGCTGTGGCTGTGGAGGAACCACTTCACAGTCTGCTAACACAGTCTGTCATTGTGACTCCAAACAAAAAGAGTGAAGAGTAAAAAAAAAAAAAAAAAAAAAAAAATCTGATTAAAATCTAAAGGTGGTTCAGGAGGAGTTCACTTCCAGAGCAAGCAGGGGTTCGATTTAGATTCATCCGTTAGAGGAACCTCGAGGGTAAAAAAGAAGGAGTTTTGGACTTTTGTTTTATCTCCCTGCCTTTAAAATAAGTATCAGGCTCAATTCACACAGCAAGCTGCAACTGACAGCTTCATTATATACAGCAGTCTCATAGTGGAATATTATGAGGAAGGAAGGGAGGAAGGAAAGGAAGGGAGGGAGGAAGAAGGAAGGAAAAAAGGAAGGGAGGAAGAAGGAAGGAAAGGAGAGAGTGAGGAAGAAAGGACGGGAGGGGGGAGGAAGGGAGGAAGAAGGAAGGAAAAAAGGAAGGGAGGGAGGGAGGATGGAAGGGAGGAAGGGAGGAAGGAAGGAGGGAGGAAGGAAAGAAGGAAGGGAGGAGGAAGGGAGGTAGAAGGACGGAAAGGAGGGAGGGAGAAAGGAAGGAAGGAAAGGAGGGAGGAAGGGATGGAGGAAGGGAGGAAGGGAGGAGGGAAGGAGTAGGGAGGAAGAAGGAAGTAAAGGAGGGTGGGAGGGAGGAAGGAAAAGCAGGGAGGAATGATGGAAGGGAGGAAGAAGGAAGCAAATAAGGAAGGAAAGGAGGAGGGGAGGGAGGAAGGAAGGAAGGAAGGAATGAAAGAAGGAAGGAGGGCCTGTCTGTTTTGACTGTTCCTTCCTTCCTTCATTCATTCCTTCCTTCTTTCCTTCCTTCCCTCCCTCCCTCCCTCCCTCCCTCCCTCCTTCCCTCCCTCTCTTCCTTTCCTTCCCTCTTTCCTTCCTTCCTCCTTTCCTTCCTTCTTTCCTTCCTTCTTCCTTCCTTGACTTGAGGACAACAGGAGGGTTAATGGGTTTTATCCATTTTGTAGTTTTAAGTCTTAAAGGGGAAGTATCATCCATTTTTCCATCTCTCCTTCTATATTTATATAGTAAGAGTTATGTATCCTTTAGTAACCCTTTATGCAGCCCCTCAGTTCAGCCTCTGTCCAGTGGTTCCCAACCTAGGGGCGGGGACCCTCCAAAGGGTCAGCAGATAAATGTGAGGGCTGGTGAGATGATTAATGGGAGAGGAAAGAAGAAAAAACAAAGTTCTGATACACACGTTTCAATTTTTGGACTTCAATCTTTGCTTATTGCTGCAATATTTAAACATTTATTGAAATGAAACCATGTGAGAAGTTTAGAGGGAAAAATCAATAAGCATGTCAACTCCTTTTTTTTTTTTTTTTGGATCCAGTATTTCACTTTTTGTCTTCCGTCAAACTGTCATCTTCCAAATCCAAAATATGCGAATGGGCGACCCTAGTAACGACCTTAGCAACAACGTCTACAGATTGGATGTTTGTGGGTGTGTGCAAAATCATCAATCATCATCTCAAAGAGTGTTTTGGAGCTTGGACGACGTTTAGCATTCAACACTTCCACTTGTTAATATTGTGAAATATGGGAACATGTAGCACTATGAGAACCTGGATGCTTTCATTCAAATAAGGTCAGAAAGTTGAGTGTGAAACTACGGACACTTCTTACCCTCAACGGACGCCATTTTGGCTCCGTAGCAGAATGGGAGGGATCACTTTTCAAACAGGAAGTTGTAAGTACGGTGAATATCGCCACATTAAGCTCCACTATACTGCTGTCACATATAAACCATCAGTAGGTTTAATAGGTTCCTTAAAGACCGTGTAAAGTGAATTCAGACATTTTCTTCTAAACACATTAAATAGGTCATAAATGTATTTCTAAAAAAGGTGTAAAAAGCATTTCAACCATTTAGATTTGAATTGTGGAGCTAGGCTTCACAAACTGTGTTTCAAGATTTCTGTGTTCAGGATTTAGTGATTAGCATAAACCCGGCCCTGCTGCTGTAGAGGTAGAAATACATTCAGCACACACTACTACTACTACAGTCTACAGTTAGCCAGTTAACTGAGTTAGCCGCCGAGCTAGCCACCGATTTAGCAGCCAAGCTAGCAGCTGAGTTAGCCGCTGAGTTAGCCGCCGAGCTAGCCGCAGAGGTAGCCGCCGAGCTAGCAGCTGAGTTAGCAGCAGAAAGCTCTCAGACGTAGCGTCCATGTTTCTGGTAGAGGTGGTGACTTTGATTGACAGCTGACACTTGGTAGGGGGCGGGGCTTCAGTGTTTAGGAGCAGAGAAAGAGGCTGATTTTTACACAACTTTGAAGCTTAATTTCATATATTTGGTGATTTTTTTTAATGATTCAAATTTGGCAGGGTGGTTAACAACACACTTTTCTGTGGTATGTCAAACTCAGAACACATATTTATTCTAACTTTACACTGACTTTAAGCAGTCTGTAAAATAACGCTACAAATCACAGATTGTGTTTGTTCACATGGGGAAAAAAAACATATGCTGTATATCATTTTAATAATTCGCCTCAGATAAAGGTCAGTCATATGACCAAAAACCTTCTGACTGTCTTTGTCTCTCCATCTTTTTCATACTTGACCATCGCTTGACCTCTCTCTCTCTCTCACACACACACACACACACGCACACACACACACAGATTTCTATCAGCCTCTGACCCTTCGTCTTCATATCTGTAAGGCATCTATGAACCTTCCCTTGAGTTTCTTCATGAATCAGCAAACCCATGACCTGCCTGTCTTCAATGTGTGTTTTCATATTTTCGCTGGTTGATCTATTAATTTATGAGGACAAACAGTACAATAGGAGCTTGAGGAGAAGTTTGAGCAGATTAATAAAATTCAATAATGAAAAAAAAAAAAGGCACAGTGTAGTTTTGTTGATGCGTTTAGAAACAGCGACGCCACTGTTTCTCTCCGCTTTGAGATTTTCTGCATCTTGTGTGTAATCATCTGTTTGCAGGTCAGATGAGGACACAGCAGCCAAAATACATGAAGTTTCTTGGATTTCTTTTTTTTCACAAGTTAGTCCTGATATTTCACCATTGTTTTCTGGAGAACAGATCCCAGTGAGAGTTCAACAGTTTTGGGGTTTTGACTTTTCTCATTTGGATCCAAAAAAAAAAAAAAGGAGTGGACATGCTTATTGATTTTTCCCTCTAAACTTCTCACATGGTTTCATTTCAATAAATGTTTAAATATTGCAGCAATAATCAAAGATTAAAGTTCAAAAGCTGAAACAGATTTTGTGTATCAGAACTTTGTTTTTTCTTTTTTCGTCTCACATTAATCATCTCACCAGCCCTCACATTTATCTGCAGACCCTTTGGAGGGGCCCCACCCCTAGGTTGGGAACCACTGGACTAAACTAGCTATAAGTAGTGTAAACTAGCTAACCGTATATAAAGTAGTGTAAACTAGCTAACTGTATATAAAGTAGTATAAACTAGCTAACTGTATATAAAGTAGTATAAACTAGCTAACTGTATGTAAAGTAGTGTAAACTAGCTAACTGTATATAAAGTAGTGTAAACTAGCTAACTGTATATAAAGTAGTGTAAACTAGCTAACTGTATATAAAGTAGTGTAAACTAGCTAACTGTATAAGTAGTGTAAACTAGCTAACTGTATATAAAGTAGCGTAAACTAGCTAACTGTATATAAAGTAGTATAAACTAGCTAACTGTATATAAAGTAGCGTAAACTAGCTAACTGTATATAAAGTAGTGTAAACTAGCTAACTGTATATAAAGTAGTGTAAACTAGCTAACTGTATATAAAGTAGTATAAACTAGCTAACTGTATAAGTAGTATAAACTAGCTAACTGTATATAAAGTAGTATAAACTAGCTAACTGTATATAAAGTAGTATAAACTAGCTAACTGTATAAAAAGTAGTGTAAACTAGCTAACTGTATATAAAGTAGCGTAAACTAGCTAAATGTATATAAAGTAGTATAAACTAGCTAACTGTATATAAAGTAGTGTAAACTAGCTAACTGTATATAAAGTATTATAAACTAGCTAACTGTATATAAAGTAGTATAAACTAGCTAACTGTATATAAAGTATTATAAACTAGCTAACTGTATATAAAGTAGTATAAACTAGCTCCACCTCCAGCAGCTACAACAGTAACATGCTGCTCTAACACTGATGCTTCACTATTAATAATCTAATGATGTCATATATAATAATATATCACTACTTTTACTGTAATACTGCATACTACATCACTCATAATACTGCAGTACTTTTACTGTAATACTGCATACTACATCACTATAATACTGCAGTACTTTTACTGTAATACTGCATACTACATCACTCATAATACTGCAGTACTTTTACTGTAATACTGCATACTACATCACTATAATACTGCAGTACTTTTACTGTAATACTGCATACTACATCACTCATAATACTGCAGTACTTTTACTGTAATACTGCATACTACATCACTCATAATACTGCAGTACTTTTACTGTAATACTGCATACTACATCACTCATAATACTGCAGTACTTTTACTGTAATACTGCATACTACATCACTCATAATACTGCAGTACTTTCACTGTAATACTGCATACTACATCACTCATAATACTGCAGTACTTTTACTGTGATACTGCATACTACATCACTCATAATACTGCAGTACTTTTACTGTAATACTGCATACTACATCACTCATAATACTGCAGTACTTTTACTGTAATACTGCATACTACATCACTATAATACTGCAGTACTTTTACTGTAATACTGCATACTACATCACTCATAATACTGCAGTACTTTTACTGTAATACTGCATACTACATCATTATAATACTGCAGTACTTTTACTGTAATACTGCATACTACATGACTCATAATACTGCAGTACTTTTACTGTAATACTGCATACTACATCACTATAATACTGCAGTACTTTTACTGTAATACTGCATACTACATCACTCATAATACTGCAGTACTTTTACTGTAATACTGCATACTACATCACTCATAATACTGCAGTACTTTTACTGTGATACTGCATCACTCATAATACTGCAGTACTTTTACTGTAATACTGCATACTACATCACTCATAATACTGCAGTACTTTTACTGTAATACTGCATACTACACCACTCATAATACTGCAGTACTTTGACTGTAATACTACATCACTATAATACTGCAGTACTTTTACTGTAATACTTTTAACTACATCAAGCTCATGTACTTTAACTGTAGTAGGATTTGCAGTATTTTTACTTGTAATAGAGTATTTTTACATCACTGTTCTGGTACTTTTACTCAAGTAAAGGACCTGAATACTTCCTCCACCGTGCAACATGTTTGTTCATGGAGGAACAAAGACGTCTGATGTTGCACCTCGGCAGATATTACAGAGATATTATATTCAGACAGCGCAGATATCACAGCTGATGTATAATTTCATGCCTCGTACCGCCCCCACCTCTGACAGTAATTCTGCTTTATGCAAACTTAACATTTATGTAAGATGATCACACAGCTTTCGTAATGAGATTGTGAGAGTGCTGCTGCAAGGGCGCACACACACACACACACACACACACACACACACATACATATCACGAAAAAGCCCAATACGCAATGCACAGAGAGGAACACAGCAGTTTTGTGTATTACATTAACGTGCAGCACTATCTGATTAAACCATACTGCCGTCACTGTGTATGAACAAGGGATTGATTTTGTCCTTCAAATTTCCTGTGGCTCAAGTTCAAGTTCAGTCAGAGTGCGTCTTTCTTCTCTGTCAGTTCTGGATGTTACAGCCTTGAACGGAGGAGGAGGAGGAGGAGGAGGAGGAGGAGAAGGAGGCGAGGGTCCTTCATTGTGCCTATTTTACGTCTGTGATCTACCCTCTATAGCAAGGGTGTCAAACTTGTCTTCATTCAAGGGCCACATACAGCCAAATTTGATCTCATGTGGGCCGCATCAATAAAAAGATGGAAGGGAGGACGGGAGGAAGGAAGGAAGGAAGGAAGGATGGAAAGAAGGGAAAAGTGATAGGAAGGAAAGACAAAAGGAAGGAAGGACGGAAGGGAGGAAGGAAGGAAGAAAGGAAAAGGGATTAGGAAGGAGGGAAGGGAAGGAAAGACAAAAGGAAGGAAGGAAGGTATTAGGAAGGAAAGGAAGAAAGGAAAAGAAGACAAGAAAGGAAGGAAGCAAGGAAGGAATCAAGGAAAGAAGCAAGGAAGGAATGAAAGGAAGGAAGAAAGGAAAAGAAGATGAAGGAAAGATGGAAGGAAGGAGGGATGGAGGGAAGGAAACAAAGAAGGAAAGAAGACAAGAAAGCAAAGAAGCAAGGAAGGAAGGTCCTTCCTCCCTTCCTTCTTTCCTTCCTGCCTTCCTTCTTTCCTCCCCCCTGCCTCCCCCTTCCTTCTTTCCTCTGTCCTTCTTTCCTCCCTCCCTCTTTCCTTCTTTCCTCCGTCTGTCTGTCCTTCCTTCCTTCCTTCCTTCTTTCCTCGGTCCCCCTTTCTTCCTTCCTTCCTCCCTCCCTCCCTCCCTCCTTCTTTCCTTCCCTCCCTCCTTCCTCCCTCTCTTCTTTCCTCTGTCCTTCCTTCCTCTTTTCCTTTATCCCTCCTTTCCTTCCTTCATCCCTGCCTCCTCCCTCCCTTTCCTTCCTTCTTCCTTCCTTCCTTCCTTCCTTGACTCGAGGACAACAGGAGGGTTAAATGCCTCTCTGCACTGACCTCGAAAAGGCCTGTGTGTGTTTTGTCTCTTTTTATTCTGGTTCCCGCTCTCTCTCTCTCTCTCTCTTTCTCTCTCTCTCTCTCTCTCTCTCTCTCTCTCTCTCTCTGTGGCAGTTTGTGTGTGTTTACTGTGATTTGACAGCCTTGACCGGCTTAACTTGAAACTTAACAAGCAGAGAGGATTGTTCAGATCAACACATTGTTTGACTCGAGGAAATAAGATTTATTTTTTGCTTACAGTTGAACTCTGTTTCTCATTGTTCCGACGGTACTCGGCTGTCATCGCAAACAATCTTGTTGATGCCGCGTTCACGTCATGCGGGAGGGAAGGTAGCAATGAGACTAGATTGTGTTTATGAGTCGTGAGTGCGCACGTCATCGGGTAACTTCAGATGGTTTGAGTGAAAATCAAACTATGGTCGAGGTCATTTGTTTGCTTCTTTCAGCCACTTACGTCTCCTTCCCTCCTACATTCCTTCTTTCCTCCCTCCCTCCTTCCTTCTTTCCTTCCTCTGTCCTTCCTTCCTCCCTTTCTTCTTTCCTTTCCTCCCTTACTTCCTCCCTCCTTCCTTCTTTCATCCCTCCCTCCCTCCCTCCCTCCCTCCTACCTTCATTCTTTCCTCCCTCCCTCCCTCCTACCTTCCTTCTTTCCTCTGTCCTTCCTCCCTCCCTCCTTTCCTCCCTTCCTTCCTCCCTCCTTTCCTTCCTCCCTCCCTCCCTCCCTCCTACCTTCCTTCTTTCCTCTGTCCTTCCTCCCTCCCTCCTTTCCTCCCTTCCTTCCTCCCTCCTTTCCTTCCTCCCTCCCTCCCTCCCTCCCTCCTACCTTGCTTCTTTCCTTCCTTCCTTCCTTCTTTCCTCCCACCTACCTCACCCTTCCTTCTTTCCTCTGTCCTTCTTTCCTCCCTCCCTCCCTCCTTTCCTTCCTTCTTTGCTCCCTCCCTCCCTTCTACCTTCCTTCTTTCATCTGTCCTTCCACCCTTCCTCCTTTCCTCCCTTCCTTCCTCCTTCCTTTCCTTCCTTCTGCGTACGTCATCGGGTAACTTCAGATGGTTTGAGTGAAAATCAAACTATGGTCGAGGTCATTTGTTTGCTTCTTCAGCCACTTACGTCTCCTTCCCTCCTACATTCCTTCTTTCCTCCCTCCCTCCTTCCTTCTTTCCTTCCTCTGTCCTTCCTTCCTCCCTTTCTCTTTCCTTTCCTCCCTTCCTTCCTCCCTCCTTCCTTCTTTCATCCCTCCCTCCTACCTCCCTTCCTTCCTCCCTCCTTTCCTTCCTCCCTCCCTCCCTCCCTCCTACCTTCCTTCTTTCCTCTGTCCTTCCTCCCTCCCTCCTTTCCTCCCTCCTTTCCTTCCTCCCTCCCTCCCTCCCTCCTACCTTGCTTCTTTCCTTCCTTCCTTCCTTCTTTCCTCCCACCTACCTCACCCTTCCTTCTTTCCTCTGTCCTTCTTTCCTCCCTCCCTCCCTCCTACCTTGCTTCTTTCCTTCCTTCCTTCCTTCTTTCCTCCCACCTACCTCACCCTTCCTTCTTTCCTCTGTCCTTCTTTCCTCCCTCCCTCCCTCCTACCTTCCTTCTTTCATCTGTCCTTCCACCCTTCCTCCTTTCCTCCCTTCCTTCCTCCTTCCTTTCCTTCCTTCTGCGTACGTCATCGGGTAACTTCAGATGGTTTGAGTGAAAATCAAACTATGGTCGAGGTAATTTGTTTGCTTCTTCAGCCACTTACGTATCGTTAACCTCAAACTCAAAGATATATGAAAGCAGTTCGAGACATTTAGTCTGATTTATGACTTCACTTGGATGTCTTCTTTCTCCTTCCCTCCCTCCTTCTTTCCTCCCTTCCTTCTTTCCTTATTTCCTCTGTCCTTCCTCCCTTCATTCTTCCCTTTCCTTCCTTCCTTCCTTCTTCCTTCCTCCCTCCTTCTCTTTCTTTCCTTCATCTCTCTTCCCTCCCTTCCTTCTTTCCTTCCCTCCTTCCTCCCTTCCTTCTTTCCTTGCCTCCTTCCTTCTTTACTCCCCCCTACCTCCCTCTTCCTTCTTTCCTCTGTCCTTCTTTCTTCCTTCCCTCCTACCTTTCTTCTTTCCTCCCTCCATCCTCCTTCCTCCCAACCTTCTTTCCTTCCCTCCTTCCTTCTTTCCTTCCCCCTACCTCCACCTTCCTCCTTTCCTCTGTCCTCCCTCCCTCCTTCCTCCTTTCCTCTGTCCGTCCTTCCTCCCTTCCTTCTTTCCTTTCCTCTCTTCCTCCCTCCCTCCTTTCCTTCCTTATTTCCTCCTTCCTTCCTTCTTACCTCCCTCCCTCCTTCCTTCCTTCTTACCTCCCTCCCTCCCTCTCTCCTACCGTCCTTCTTTCCTCTGTCCTTCCTCCCTTCCTCCTTTCCTTCCTTCTTTCCTCCCTCTCTCCTACCTTCCTTCTTTCCTCTGTCGTTCCTCCTTTCCTCCCTTCCTTTCTCCCTCCCTCCTTTACTTCCTTCTTTCCTCCCTCCCTCCCTCTCTCCTACCTTCTTTCTTTCCTCTGTCCTTCCTCCCTTCCTCCTTTCCTTCCTTCTTTCCTCCCTCTCTCCTACCTTCCTTCTTTCCTCTGTCGTTCCTCCTTTCCTCCCTTCCTTCCTCCCTCCCTCCTTTCCTTCCTTTTTTCCTTCCTTCTTTCCTCTCTCCCTCCTACCTTCCTTCCTCCTACCTTACTTCTTTCCTCCTACCCTCCTACCTTCCTTCTTTCCTCTATCCTTCCTCCCTCCCTCCCTCCCTCCCTCTCTCCCTCCTACCTTACTTCTTTCCTCCCACCCTCCTACCTTCCTTCTTTCCTCTGTCCTTCCTCCCTCCCTCTCTCCCTCCTACCTTCCTTCTTTCCTTTGTCCTTCCTCCCTTCCTCCTTTCCTCCCTTGCGTCCTCCCTCCTTTCCTTCCTTCTTTCCTCTGTCCTTCCTCCCTTCCTCCTTTCCTCTGTCCTTCCTCTCTTCCTCCTTTCCTCTGTCCTTCCTCTCTTCCTCCTTTCCTCCCTCCCTCTCTCCCTCCTACCTTCCTTCTTTCCTCCTTCCCTCCTTCCTCCCTTCCTCCCTTGACTCGAGGACAACAAAAGGAGGGTTAACTTTGCTTGACTTGTATTGAATTTACAAGTCAAGAATCTTGTAATTCCCTCCTGATATGAAAGCCCAGTTACATCTCATCACTGTCAGCACGCTACAACATTAAGAGTCTGATGAGAGACTTTACTCGACATAAAAACAAAATGTTGCATGTTAAATTACAACACACCAAAGTCGAGCTTATTTTGTGCAAGAGGAGAAGGTTAAACAGTGAATATGTGCGCACGTCTAACCGGCTGCTGTTGACAGCTAAGCTACACTACCAATCTTAGCATCATCAACACGGAGAAAATGATATATCTCAAGCTATATGCAAACATCTTCTGCTACTTTTTCACTAGTCAGTCAGGCTTCTCTCTCTCTTTTTTGTTTTTTTGTCTGCTTTTCTCTTACAGTTTATCTCTGCTGACAGATATAAAGTAGCTTTTCACATGTTTGTTTACCTCATGCTCTCCAAAAATATAGTCCAAAATAAAATCTAGGTTTTGCAGAGCCGTGAGAAAAAGTAAGTAAGATGTCTTAACTACTATCTTCAGCAGCACTGTGAGACATCCAGACGACCCAGTGCACTAGAGATAATGCTGACAAAGTGTCTTTTTTTTTCTTTCTTTCTTTTTTTCTTTCTTTCTCACACTGCTGCTTGGAGTAACAAACAGCAAAGTGAAGATGAGCTCATGTGAGGGCAACTAAAGGACTAAGTCTTCAATTTAATGCAGCTGGCACCTGTGGAGAGACATTTGCAGCAGTTCATGTACATTACTGTGCAATATATTATTTTTCTCTTTAACCCTCCTGTTGTCCTCGAGTCAAGGAAGGATGGAAAGATGGAAGGAAGAAAGGAAGGGAGGAAAGGAGGAAGGAAGGATGGAAGGAAGGAAAGAAGGGACGAAAGGAAGAAGGAAGGATGGA
Organism: Scomber japonicus; assembly: GCF_027409825.1. Classification (NCBI taxonomy): domain Eukaryota; kingdom Metazoa; phylum Chordata; class Actinopteri; order Scombriformes; family Scombridae; genus Scomber; species Scomber japonicus. The sequence continues at coordinate 32,903,277 of NC_070584.1, forward strand.
AGGGAGGAAGAAAGAAGGAAGGATGGAAGGGAGGAAGAAAGAAGGAAGGAAAGATGGAGGAAAAGAAGGAAGGAAGGGAGGAAAGGAGGAAGGAAGGAAGGAAGGAAGGGAGGGTGAAGGAAGGAAAGGGGGAAGGAAGGATGGAAGGGAGGAAGAAAGAAGGAAGGGAGGCAGGAAGGAAGGAAGGGAAGAAAGGAGGATGGAAGGATGGAAGGGAGGAAGAAAGAAGGAAAGGAGGCAGGAAGGAAGGAAGGGAAGAAAGGAGGATGGAAGGATGGAGGAAAGGAAGGAAAGGAGGAAGGTAGGAAGGAAGGGAGGGTGAAGGAAGGAAAGGGGGAAGGAAGGATGGAAGGGAGGAAGAAAGAAGGAAGGGAGGATGGAAGGGAGGAAGAAAGAAGGGAAAGAGGGAGGAAAGGAAGGAAGGAAGGAAGGAAGCAAGGAAGGAAGGGAGGAAAGGAGGGAGGAAGGAAAGGGGGAAGGAAGGATGGAAGGGAGGAAGAAAGAAGGAAGGGAGGATTGAAGGGAGGAAGAAGGAAGGAAAGGAGGAAGAGGGGATGAAAGGGAGGAAGAAAGAAGGAAAGGAGGGAGGAAGGGAGGGAGGAAGGGAGGGAGGAAAGAAGGAAGGGAAGAAAGGAGGAAGGAAGGAAGGAAGGAGGAAAGGAGGAAGGAAAGGGGGGAAGGAAGGATGGAAGGGAGGAAGAAAGAAGGAAGGGAGGATGGAAGGAAGGAAGGAAGAAAGAAGGAAGGGAGGATGGAAGAAGGAAAGGAGGGAGGAAAGAAGGAAGGAAAGAAGGAGGGAGGAAGGACAGACGGAAGGAAGGAAGGATGGAAGGAAGGAGGGAGGAAAGAAGGAACAGTCAAAACAGACGGGGTCAATTTGACCCGGGAGGACGACACGAAGGTTAAAATCTCTGCAATATCAATATCATATCACTCTGAATTAAGCAACATACTTTACTATTTGTTTCTTATTTCCTGCTGTTCTTATTGCTCACTTACTAATTACTTACTAATATGGTTTGGTATGGTATGGTATGGTATGGTATGGTATGGTATCTTATCTTATGGTATGGTATTGTGTGGTATTGTTTTGTATGGTATGGTATCTTATCTTATGTTATGGTATGGTATCTTATGGTATGGTATGGTATTGTATGGTATCTTATGGTATTGTATGGTATCTTATCTTATGGTATGGTATGGTATGGTATCTTATGTTATGGTATGGTATCTTATGGTATGGTATTGTATGGTATCTTATGGTATGGTATGGTATCTTATCTTATGTTATGGTATGGTATGGTATCTTATGGTATGGTATGGTATGGTATTGTATGGTACGTTATGGTATGGTATGGTATGGTATTGTATTGTATTGTATGGTATCTTATATTATGGTATTGTATAGTATGGTATCTTATGGTATGGTATCTAATGGTATGGTATGGCATGGTAAGGTTTTGTCTGGTATGGTTTGGTATGGTATGGTATTGTATGGTATTGTATTGTATGGTATGGTATGGTATCTTATGGTATGGTATGGTGTTGTATTGTATGGTATGGTATTGTATGGTATGGTATGGTATGGTATGGTATGGTAGGTTATGGTATGGTATGGTATCTTATCTTATGGTATGGTATGGTATGGTATGGTATGGTATTGTATGTTATGGTATGGTATGGTATCTTATGGTATGGTATGGTATTGTATGGTATAGTTTTGTATGGTATGGTATGGTATGGTATTGTATGTTATGGTATGGTATGGTATCTTATGGTATGGTATGGTATGGTATCTTATGGTATGGTATCTTATGGTATGGTATGGTATGGTATATTATGGTATGGTATGGTATGGTATGGTATGGTATGGTATCTTATGGTATGGTATGGTATGGTATGGTATGGTATATTATGGTATGGTATGGTATGGTATGGTATGGTATGGTATGGTATGGTATATTATGGTATGGTATCTTATGGTATGGTATGGTATGTTATGGTATGGTATGGTATCTTATGGTATTGTATTGTATGGTATGGTATGGTATGGTTTTGTATGGTATGGTATGGTATTGTGTGGTATGGTATGATATGATATGGTATGGTATTTTATGGAATTTATGGTATCTTATGGTATGGTATGGTATCTTACGGTATGGTATGGTATCTTATCTTATGGTATGGTATGGTATGGTATCTTATGGTATGGTATGGTATCTTATGGTATGGTATTGTATGGTATCTTATCTTATGGTATGGTATGGTATCTTATCTTATTGTATGGTATGCTGATGTATGGTATGGTATCTTATCTTATGGTATGGTATTGTATGGTATGGTAGGTTATGGTATGGTATCATGGTATCTTATGGTATGGTATGCTGTGGTATGGTATGGTATGTTAATGTATGGTATGGTATGGTTTTGTATGGTATGGTATGGTATGGTGTATTGTATGGTATCTTATGGTATGGTATTGTATGGTATGGTATTGTATGGTATTTAATGGTATGGTATGGTATCTAATGGTATGGTATGGCATGGTATGGTATGGTATGGTATCTTATGGTATGGTATCTTATGATATGGTATGGTATCTTATCTTATGGTATCTCATGGCATCTTACACATATCTTATCTTATCATGTGGTATGATATCTTATCTTTTTGTATCATATCTTATCTTATTGTTTGGTATCATATGGCATCTTATTGTATCTTATAGTATCATATGGTATTGGATGGTATGGTATGGTATGGTATCTTTTTTTTCATATCTTATCTTATCATATGGTATGGTACGGTATGATATGGTGCCTTAACTGTTTGTATTTTATCATACTGTATCATATTGTATGGTATCACATCTTATTGTATCTTAAACTATATTATTTTATACTTAATTACTCCTACTGCTTTTATAGCTAGCCTGCTGTGCTCCCTCTTATACAACATATCAATATAAGATGAGCTAAAGATTCACAGGATGTACAAAGTATAACACTCCACCCAGTCACAAGCCAATCAACCATCCCTGCCAAATGGATCCTCTGTAAGATGCAGAAATCCAATAAGTAGACTCTGCTCTTGCCTATTGACCCGTCTCCACTCCATTCATCCATCCGTCCATCCATCCCCTTCATTTATCAGCCCATCTGTCGACTGATCCGCAGCCAGTGTCAAGACAAAGCCTTGATTAGCTGACTGACGGATCAAGTGTGGAGAGGGAATTGGTTACGTGCATGCATGTGTGTGTATATATATATATGTGTGTGTGTGTGTGTGTGTGTGTGTGTGTGTGTGTGTGTTGAGAGAGCTTAAAAAACAGAAGACAGAGTTGATGGAGAGAGGAATCACGATTGAGACGAGAGACCGAAACCAATCGTGAGTGCAGTGACCGATTGAAGTCGTTCCTTTCTAACCCGGAACCTGTCGATACCTCAGGACTCACACACATGTACATAAATGATAATCAATGCTGACCTATCACGCCGTAAGCGTACGTGTTGCCGTGTTGTTTGCATCCAAAGTCTCATCTGTCTCAAAGTCACGTTGGTGAGTGACATGGAAAGGCTTAAACCAGAGGAGTCAAACTCATCTTCATTCAAGGGTCACATACAGACCAATTTGAATCTCATGTGGGCCGGATCGTTAAAAAGATGGAAGGAAAGAAGGAAGGAAGTAAGGAAATAAGAAGGAAAGACAGGAAGACAGACAGACAGATGGAAGGAAGGAAGAGAAGATGTAAGGAAGGAAGAAAGGAAGGAAGGAAGGAAGGAAGGAAGAAAGGGAGGAAGGAAGGAAGGATGAGAAGACAGGAAGACAGATGGAAGGAAGAGAAGAGAAGATGGAAGGAAGGAAGAAAGGAAGGAAGGAAGGAAGGAAATAAAAGAAGACAGGAAGACAGGAAGACAGATGGAAGGAAGAGAGGAGAAGATGGAAGGAAGGAAGAAAGGGAGGAAGGAAGGAAGAAAGGAAGGAAGGAAGACAGATGGAAGGAAGGTAGAGAAGATGGAAGGAAGAAAGGGAAGATCGAAGGAAGGGAGGAAGGACAGATAGGAGGAAGAGAAGACAAGAAGAAAGGGAGGATCGAAGGAAGGGTGGATGGTAAGATGGAAGGAAAAGAAGACAGGAAGGAAAGTGGGCCGGATTGGCCCACGGGCCGTATCTGGTTTGACACCCCTGGCTTAAACTTTGGATAGAAGGAGAGGAGATAGGATTGAACTGATCTGGGGGATTTCTCTCATCTCCAATCCCCTTGGCTGAGCGGTGTAATGATGCTGCTTTGGCTTTGAGTCCCGCTGTCCGGCTCTGTTTCATTAGGTGTGATTAACCCTGCCCTGCCATTTCTTACCAGAGTGTCTTAACTGGGAATCAATCACGGCTCTGCTGCGACTCCCACACTCCAAAATGGTCCTTTGGTGGAGCTGAGGCTGGCTTGGCTGCACCTGGGTGTTTAGCGTGGAGGTGCTAACTCAAACTCCACGTACTCCGGTGGTAGTTAAACTCCGTTTGACACAGGTTGCATTTTACTTTTGACTTGTCAACTGAAGCGTCTGGAAGTGTTTTAAAGTTAAACAAGCCGTTCAAAAGTCCAGTAGCTCTCTTACTTTCCATCAGCGCGGTAGGTTTACTGCAGGAGGCCACTTCAAAGCATAGCGCTACAGCTAGAGGAGCCGTCTACGGGGGAGTAGAAGGGACAAAAAGGCTTGCAACATTAAAATGCGATTAAAAAAAATTAACGCGTTATGGATCGCATTAATCTAATCGCGATTAACGCGTTAACGCTGACAGCCCTAGTTTTTATGGCTAATCAGATTTTTTTACACTTCCTATTTGAGTCGTGTTTGTCGTTGTCATCGTGTTTTAGCTGCTGCATTATTCACTTTTTCTGCTGTTTGGTGCAGGGAAGGCAGCGTTGAGCGAGCTAATTTTGCTGAAAATAGTTTGTTAGTTTGGTTTAGATTATTTATTTATGTATTTCGAACATGTTAAAATAAAAAAATCTAATATGTAGGAAATATTTGACAATAGAAATGACAGCAAACTGTAGATAAACAACTAAATAATAACCATTCAATGTTCAAAAACAGTGTAGGATGACAAAATTGAAAGAAATAAAGAAAAAAGAAAAATAGCTGCTGCAATAAATGTGCTGTAAAACCAAAACTATGAGCTTCAAAGAAGCTAAAAAGCACCACACAGCTGACAGTAACTATTTCCTGTGAGTTTGCCACCACAATATTACTCTTTATATTACTCATAGTCATTTCATGCATCGGTAATATTAAGGTCACCGGCAGAAAAGACATATTTCTTTTCCACAATGTTTGAAAACCTCTGATTTTTAATGCTTCATTCTGGTAACATACAGCAGTAGTCTGGTCCCTATCTGCAATAAACAAGTCAGCAGACACTTAGGAATGAAGGGAGGAAAGAAGGAAGGAAGGAAGAAAGAAAGAAAGAAGGGGGGAGGAAAGAAGGAAGGAAGAAAAGAAAGAATGAAAGGGGGAGGAAAGAAAAAGAAGGAGGGAGGGAGGAAAGAAGGAAGAGAGAAAGGAGGGCAGGAAAGAAGAAGGAAGGGAGAGAGGAAGGAAGGAAGGAAGGAAGGAGGAAAGAAGGAAGGGGGAAGGAAAGAAAGAGAGAAAGAGGGAGGGAGGAAAGAAGGAAGAGAGAAAGGAGGGAAGGAAAAAAGAAGGAAGAGAGAAAGGAGGGCAGGAAAGAAGAAGGAAGGAAGGAATGGAGAAGGTGCGGGGAGGAAAGAAGGAAGAGAGAAAGGAGGGAAGGAAAGAAGAAGGAAGGGAGGGAGGGAGGAAAGAAGGAAGGAAGGAAGGCAGGTAGGAAGGAATGGAGGGAGGGAGGGAGGAAGGAAGGAAGGAAGGAAGGAAGGAAGGAATGGAGGGAGGGGGGAGGGAGGAAGGAAGGAAGGAAAGAAGGAAAGAAGGAAAAAAGGAAGGGGGAAGGTGGGGGGAGGAAAGAAGGAAGGAAGGAAGAAGGAAGGAAGGAAGGGAGGGAGGAAAGAAGGATGGAAGGAAGGAAGAAGGAAGGAAAGAAAGAAGGAAAGAAGGAACGAAGGAACAGTCAAAACAGACGGGGTCAACCTCTGATTTTTAATGCTTCATTCTGGTATCATACAGCAGTAGTCTGGTCCCTATCTGCAATAAACAAGTCAGCAGACACTTACCTCCCTTCAAACAAAGACATGTTACTGTCCCCGCTTCCAGCAACACACATAACGCAAGATATCATAACTCATCTGAACCATGACACTTTCCAGGCAGGCTAACTGTAGCACACACACACACACACACACACACACACACACACACACACACACACATGCACAGTGTACACAATGCAGCTTCTTACTGTAAGTGTGTGGTCACTGGTCAGATGAAACAGTTTAACAGGAAAATTAATTTGCATGTCCTTGTGAAGTAAGTGGTGGTAGAGTGGTGGAGAGGTTGTGACTGTTAGCATGGTTAGCATGATTAGCATGGTTAGCTGCTTTGACTGGTGATTTTACAGGAATGTGCTATCGTCAGTCAGCCATGCCTTTTAAATGATGCTAGTTAGCTCACTCAGACAACAGTTTTACACCATATATTTAACCCTCCTGTTGTCCTCGAGTCAAGAAAGGAAGGAAAGGAAGGAAAGGAGGAAGAAGGAAGGAGGAAGAAGGAAGGAAAGAAGGAAGGGAGGAAGAAGGAAGGAAAGGAGGAAGAAGGAAGGAATGCAAGGAAGGGAAGAAAAAGGAAGGAAAGGAGGAAGAAGGAAGGAAAGGAGGGAGGAAGGGTGAGAGAAAGGAAAATAGGAAGGGAGGAAGGAAGGACAAACAAATGGAAGGAAGGAAGGAAGGGTGAGAGAAAGGAAAAGAGGAAGGGAGGAAGGAAGGAAAGAAGGAAGGTAATGGGGAGAAAAGAAAGAGACAAGGAGGGAGGGAGGAAATAAGGAAGGAAGGAAGGAAAGAAAGAAGGAGGGAAGGAGGAGGAAAGAAGGCACAGTCAAAACAGACGGGGTCAATTTGACCCGGGAGGACGACAGGAAGGTTAAGACATTTGTGTGACATTGACTTCAAATGACTCACGAACCGACTCAGGCTACAGTAGAGATGATTTGTACAGCTATTAGCTTCCCTCAAAGGCTAGCACTGTTAAGGGGAACTCCAAGATTTCGGTGATTTAGGAGCGCTACTGTGTGAAAGCCTAAGAGCTGTGCCTCAAGTCATGTCAGTTGAGTCAGTGTCAGCTGGGGGTGAAACATGGCGCCAGATAGAGGAGTGCTGCTCAGCTTTGCAGACAGTTTTCCCCCCAGTGGTCAGTCGCGGTATTGCAGCAAAATCCCCCTGCATCCCAAAAAGCATTTTCCTCCATAGGCCAACATTGTAAAAGAGACTCAATTATGACTCTTTCTATAATGAAATTTTGATTCATGGAGGTTTTATATTTGTAAACCAAGCAAACAGGTGGTCTTTACTCAAGTTAAAGACCATGGCTGTTCATGTGTGTGTGTGTGGGGGGGTACTTCTGATTGGTGCTAACTCCGGATCGTATGAAGTCAGTGCAGACAGGGGGTCTCACTCCCCACGTACTTCTGTGTGGTGCATTTCAGCATGTGAATTGCCATGTGTGGCGTGAGTCCGTGAGAACTGGCTTGAATGTGTGAGTCTCACGGCCATTGCGTGAGACTTGAGACCACTGCGCTTAACATCTATTGCTTTTGCTCCCCTGTTAGCTCTACGGCTAGTCTTGGTTAGCGGTTAGCCATGGCTTCTCTCTCTCACTCTCCTGCTCTGTCTTGCTCGGTGTGTCACATGTTTAGCTACTCCCCTGCCTCCTTTGACAGTACTGATACCTGTACTAAGTGTAGTTTGTAGCCTTGGAGGCGAGGCTTAGTAAGTTAGAAGCGCGGCTCCGCACCACGGAAAGCCAGTCAGCTCCAGTAATTAGCCAGCCCCCTGTAGCCGGTGCTAGCGCTAGCGTAGCTGCTAATCCCCCGGTGGGAAACCAGGATGGCTGGGTGACTGCTAGAAGGAAGCCATAGCCTCAAACAGAAGCCCACGGTTCACCACCAACCTCTTCATGTTTCTAACAGATTCTCTCCACTCAGCAACATACCTGCTGAGAATCAGACTCTGATTATTGGCAGCTCCATAGTCAGAAACGTGAAATTAGCGACACTAGGGACCATAGTTAAATGTATTCCTGGGGCCAGAGCGGGCGACATTCGAGTCAAACTTAAACTGATGGCTAAGGATAAATGTAGATACCGTAAGATTATTATACATGTTGGTAGATTTAATCTCTGTGTAAATGGAAAAAAAAACTGATCACCCAACATGAGGCGTGCTATGAGGTGTTACCAGTTGATCTGCAGGGAAATGTTGTATGCATGCACTGTTGTCCTCAGGTCAAGGAAGGACAGAAGGAAGGAAGGAAAGGAAGGAAGGAAGGAAGGAAGGAAGGAAGGAAGGAAGGAAGGAAGGAAGGAGGAAAAGAGGAAGGAAGGAAAGAAGGAAAAAAGGAGTAAGGACGAAAAGAGGAAAGAATTTAGGAGAGAAGGAAGGGAGGGAGGGAGGAAGGAAGGAAAGGAGTAAGGACGAAAAGAGGAAGGAAGGCAGGAAGGAAGGAAAGAAAGGAGTAAGGAGGGAGGGAGGAAAGAAGCAAGGAAGGAAGAAAAGAGGAAGGAAGGAACGAAGGAGAGAAGGAAGGAAGGAAGGAAGGAAGGAAGGAAGGAAGGAAGGAAGGAAAGAAAAGAGTAAGGACGAAAAGAGGAAGGAACGAAGGAGAGAAGGAAGGAAAGAACGGAGTAAGGAGGGAGGGAGGAAGGAAGCATGAAGGAGGGAGGGAGGAAGGAAGCAAGGAAGGATGGAAGGTGGAGGGAGCAAAGAAAAAAGGGAGGAGGGGAAGAAGGAACAGTCAAAAGAGAGACAGGGTCAATTTGACCCGGGATAAAATAAAAAACTGATCACCCAACATGAGGCGTGCTATGAGTGTGTGTGAGTATATGTTGTATGCATGCACTGTTTATG
>NC_070584.1:32914810-32932725 GCF_027409825.1 Scomber japonicus
AGAAAAGGAGAAGGAAGGGAAGACAGGTGGAAGGAAGGAAGGAAGGAAGGAAGGAAGGAAGGAAGAATGGAAGAAAAATGAGGGAGGAAGAAAGAAAAGAAAGGTTGGAAAAGAAGACAGGAATGAAAGATGAAAGGGAGGAAGGAATGAAGGAAGGAAAAATGGAAGGATGGGAGGGAGGGAGGAAGGAAGGAAAGAAGGGGAAAAAAAAGACAGGAAGGAAAGATGGAAGTATGGGTGGAAGGACAGATGGAGGGAAGGAAGGAAGGAAGGAAGGAAAAATAAGACAGGAAGGAAAGTGGGCCGAACCGGACCCCTCAGCGGGCCGGTTCTGGCCCACGGGCCGCATGTTTGACACCCCTGGTCTACAGTGTTCAGGGTCTCCATTCACTTCCATTGTTTCCATGCAATGGGGGGAAGGAGAGAGAGGGGAGGAGGAGGGGATGAAGGTTGGTGGGAAAAGAAAAAGAGAGGAGAAAGAGGAGAAAGGTGGTGTAGGGAGATATAAGATAAAAGGCGAACAGGAGAAAGGTCAAGGAGCTGGGAGAGGAGAGGGGACAAGTGGAGGAAGCGTACAAAAAAAAGGAAGGTTGAATTGAAAGATGGAGGACAAAAAAAAAGCAGTTGGTTTGTCCTTCGCTAATCTGCCGAGGCTCTCACGCAGGCCTGTTATCTGTTGCTTTGTCTACCGCCGAGTAGATTTGTAAATTGTCTTTTACGTGTTGGACATCTCAGCATCTGTTTTATCTGTCGCTGAGTGACAGTGTTCCTCTCTTTCCCAGAAACAGCTGAGCGTGAGACTCAGACTGAGCCAATCACATCAGCACGGACTCAACCCCACGTGTGTTACGCTGATAAAAAAAAAGGCCAAAACTAGGAACCTGAAAGTGTAGCTTGACACTAAATCCACATTTTTTAGGTAGTAAATAAAGTTATAAGTAGAGTGAATGAATGCAGATTATATAAAGTGTTGGAAAAGACTGAATAATGTCGACAGAAAGGAGGGAGGGAGGGAGGGAGGGAGGAAGGAAAGGAGGAAGGAAGGAAAGGAGGGAAGGAGAGAGGGAGGAAGGAGAGAAGGAAGGAAGGAAAGGAAAAGGAGGGAGGGACGTAGGAAGGAAGGAAAGGAGAGAAGGAAGGAAAGGAGAAAAGAGGGAGGGAGGATGGAAGGAAAGGAGAAAGGAGGGAGGGAGGAAGGAAGGAAGGAGAGAAGGAAGGAAAGGAGGAAGGAAGGAAAGGAGAAAGGAAGGAAGGAAAGGAGAAAGGAGGAAGGAAGGAAAGAAGGAAGGAAAGGAGGAAGGAAAGGAGAAAGGAGGGAGGGAGGAAGGAAGGAAAGGAGAAAAGAGGGAGGGAGGATGGAAGGAAGGAAGGAAGGAAGGAGGGAGGGAGGAAGGAAGGAAGGAAGGAAAGGAGGGAGGAGGGAGGGAGGAAGGAAAGGAGTAAAGATGGAGGAAGGAAGGAAGTAAGTGAGGAAAGAAGTATGGAAGGAGGTGAAGAACAAAGGAAAAATTAAAGAAAGAGGAAGGAAAGAAGGAACAGTCAAAAAGGGATGGGGTCAATTTGACCCGGGAGGACGACAGGAGAGTTAATGCCCTTTTACCCCTGGGCTTCTGTCCCCACTTTGTCCTATAAGTACAGTGAATAAATGCAGCGTATATAAAGTGTTGGAAATGACTGAATAATGTCAGGGGAAAGTCAGTAATTAAGTAAGTAATATAACATATATTACCTAAAATAACCTAATATAATAAATATAACCCTAAAAATAGTTCAATATAAGATACAATAAAAAACTAATAACAAAATACAAACCCTAGACAGTCTGAGGTTGAATAAATGAGTCTTGAATTGATTTTTAAATGAGTCAACAGAGACCACTGATTGTTATTAACCTTCGTATCGTCCTGCCGGGTCAAATTGTTTCTTCTTTCCTTGCTTCCGTCTGTCCTTCCTTCCTTCCTTCCTTCTTCCCTCCCTTCCTTCCTTCCTTCTACCTCTGTTCCATCCTTCCTCCCTTCTTTCTTCCCTCTCATCCTTCCTTCTTCCCTTCCTTCCTTCATTCCTTCCTTCCTTCCTTTCCTCCTTTCCTTCTTCCCTCCCTCCTACCTTCCTCCTTTCCTTCTTTCCTCCCTCCCTTCCTCCCTCCCTTCCTCCCTTTCTTCTTCCCTCCCTTGCTTTCTTCGTTCTACCTCCATTCCATCCTTCTTCCCTCCCTTCCTTCCTTCTACCTCTGTTCCATCCTTCCTTCTTCCTCCCTTCCTTCCTTCCTTTCCTTCTTCCCTCCCTCCTACCTTCCTCCTTTCCTTCTTTCCTCCCTTCCTTCCTCCCTCCCCCCATCCCTCCCTTCCTCCCTTCCTTCTTCCCTCCCTTCCTTCCTTCCTTCCTTCCTTGACTCGAGGACAACAGAAGGTTTAAGTAATTTGGGCACCATATAAAACAAATTATACTTTACACCCCCAAACCACAAGGCTCATCACAGGGTTCATCCTCTGGGGATCCTGCACGTGCTCAGTATAATTCATGACAGTTTGCTATCTGCTATGATATTAGTGATTTTATGTGCAAGGCTGATCATTTAGGGAGAGGGAAGGTCAAAGGTCAACTAAATTAGCATTCATCCAGAGGGGACCATGAATAGAAAAAAAAAAAGAAAAATCATCTGGCCTTTATGGTTTAAAATAATATTATCATTATCTTATGATCAGGGGACAATATTTAGCTTAGCTCCAAATAGGGCTGGGTATTTTTTTGTAAAGTGTGATACCAGTTACAATCCATAAATTGATGCTGATACCAATTGAGTATTAGACTAGAATCATTAATATGCATAAAATGACACGACTCCTCCACATCTAAATTATTTGATTCGGACACAAATGCATTTTTAAAGTCTTTAATGCTTGTGTTGATTGGCTGTGAGCAAGTCCAAACAAATAGTCATATTTTATAGCTCTGGGTGCAAAAAGGATCGTTTGATGGTCGTTAGATACTACTTGGTATTGATTTATTCCAGTTGACATCTTAAAGGTATTGAGTACCGATAACCAACCCTAGTTCCAAACCACTGAATCAAACCCACATCTTCAATGCTTTTGGTCTGTTGTGCTCTTTAACAACTTTAACCCCAGTTGGAAAAACTAAACCAAACCAATCTGAAGTGTGTGGGTGGGAATGATAATTGGGATGTGATCGTCCTGTGCATTGTCAGAAAAACAGTGACAGAAAAATGGAGAAAAGTCTGAATGAGTGGCACAGGTTGCTGGAGGTCACCTTACATGTGTAACAACTCTAAAAGTCTGTGTAAAGTAAGACTAAATATGTGTTCTGAGTTTGACATACCACAGAAAAGTGTGTTGTTAAACACCCTGCAAAATTTGAAAATCACCAAATATATGAAATAAGGCTTCTAAGTTGTGTAAAAATCAGCCTCTTTCTCTGCTCTCAAACGCTATGGGTGTGACCGTCGAGTCTGCTGAAGCCCCGCCCCCTACCAAGTGTCACCTGTCAATCAAAGTCACCACCTCTACCAGGAACATGGACGCTACGTCTGAGAGCTTTCTGCCACTAGCTCAGCTGCTAGCTCAGCGGCTAACTTGGTGGCTAGCTCGGCCGCTAACTCAGCGGCTAGCTCGGGGGCTAACTCAGCTAACTGGCTAACTGTAGACTGTAGTAGTAGTAGTGTGTGCTGAATGTATTTATACCTCTACAGCAGCAGGGGCGGGTTTATGCTAATCACTAAATCCTGAACACAGAAATGTTGAAACACAGTTTGTGAAGCCTAGCTCCACAATTCAAATCTAAATGGTTGAAATGCTTTTTACACCTTTTTTAGAAATACATTTATGACCTATTTAATGTGTTTAGAAGAAAATGTCTGAATTCACTTTACACAGTCTTTAAATGCATTGTAAAAAACATTGCATCAAATTTCCATATTGACTAAAAGACATTAAAGGAACGGAAAAGAAAAAAAAGCCTCCTCCCAAACAAAACATGATAAACATGAACATAATGTTTGACTGGCTGGCTACCAATCAAACATCATCCGAAGCTAAAATTCATGGAAATCCTTACATTTTAAAGTCACCTTTAGTAAGTCTCTGAGAAACATGAATGGAGATACCAAATTTCGTGGTGAAATATTCATTAGATGTTGATCTATCTCATTGTAGAGCAAAGCTTGTTGGACAAAGTAATTAGCTAGTTTTACGTATAAATTTCACGCTAATTTTTAACCTAATTTCCAGAAAATTGGCACAAAAATTTCCATTTACTGTCAGTATGTGGATGTAAGGATTTGGTGCCATTAAACCATTGCAGGAGATTGTGTTGTATGTTATAATTAGGACAAAAAAAAACTGTTAATGCCTTTTTCCCTCCTGGGTTTATGTCCCCACTTCGTCCTGTTCTGGTTATATTCCACATGTTCTTACATTTCCTGTCCGTCCTCCTCTCTCTCTCTCTTTTTGTCCTCTCAGATCTGGTGTCGTTGGATCTGGACCAGTACGATGTGGTTTCTCTGACTGACGCTCTCAGAGGATTCCTGCAGGACACGACCGCCCCAATCATCCCCGCCACAGTCTACAGCGAGCTGGTCTACACCGCTCAAGGTACGGCTACAGCAGAGGGGTCTAACTCATTCTCTTTCAAGGGCCATAAACAGCCCGATTTGATGTAATGTGGGCCGGATCATTAAGAAGGAAGGAAGGAAGGAAGGAAGGAAGGAAGGAAGGAAGGAAGGAAGGAAGGAAGGGAGGAAGGAAGCAAGGAAGGAAGGAAGATAGGAAGGATAAATTGAAGGAAGGAAGGATAAATGGAAGGAAGGAAGGAAGGCAGAAAGGGAGGGAGGACAAATGGAAGGAAGGTGGGAAGGAAAGAAAAGGAGAAAGAAGGAAGGAAGGAAGGAGAAGAGGAAGGACAAATGGAAGGAAAGTGGGATGGAAGGAAGGAAGGAAGGAAGGAAGGAAGGAAGGAAGGAAGAAAAATGAGGAAGGAAGAAAGAAAAGAAAGGAAAGGTTGGAAAAGAAGACAGGAAGGAATGAAGGAAGGAAAGATGGAAATATGGGTGGAAGGAAGGAAGGAAGGAAAAGAAAGACAGGAAGGAAGGAAGGAAGGAAGGAAGGAAGGAAAAAAAAAGACAGGACGGAAAGTGGGCCAGAACCGGACCCCTCAGCGGGCCGGTTCTGACCCACGGGCCGCATGTTTGACACCCCTGGTCTACAGTGTGTTATCACTTGAAGGTTTTGGTTTTAATGTGTCTCCATTCAACTTCCATTGTTTGGGTTGGAGGCGGAAATCTCTGATAGAAAACCCAAATATTCCTCCCACATGTGATTATTGATCGTCTGATTCCAACATTATGGTAATTTATCTGATGCTATATGAGCCTGGTCTCTCTGGGGAGGTGGGCTTATATATCAGGTTTTGGAGCTTGCCTGCAGGGGTTTGAGATCCATCACTGATACTGGGTGATAAGACCTGGCTCACAGTCAATGTTCCAGTTTTTCTAAAAGGCTAAAAGGTGTTGGACTGGGTTGAGGTCAAGACTTCCACCACACAAAACGAGGAAAACCATTTCTTTATGGATCTAACCCTAACCCTTGCATCGTGCATGTGGTTAGGATTCACAAAGCTGGAAACACACTTTTATCTAAAATTCTGTATGACTTTATGTTGCAGCATTAACCCTCCTGTTGTCCTCGAGTCAAGGAAGGAAGGGAGGAAGAAGGAAGGAAAGGAGGGAGGAAGGAAGGGAGGACAAAGGAAAGAAGGACGGGAGGAAGGAAGGAAGGACGGGAGGAAGGAAGGAAAGAAAGAAGGATGGGAGGGAGGAAGGAAGGAAGGAAGGGAAGAAAGGAGGGAGGAAAGGAGAGCGGGAGGAAGGAAAGGAGGGAGAAGGAAGGACAGAGGAAGAAGGAAGGAAAGGAGAGAGGGAGGAAAGAGAGGAAGAGATGAAAGAGAGAAGGATGGACAGACGGAAGGAAGGAAGGAAGGGAGGAAAAAAAGGACCAGTCCAAACAGACAGGGTCATTTTGACCCGGCCTGCATGCCCATGTGGGCCCCTAAGGGTTAAATTTGGGCTGCAAATATGGGACCCAAGTTGGTTTTCACGCAGTTTCCATGGTACCTGTTTTTTGTCTGTATGGGTTTCAAGTGGGGCCCAACTGGATGAGTTACATGAGACCCATGTATGTTTGCCCATATGGGATCAGAATGGACCTTAAATGAGGCCCATTTGGCAGGCACACATGGGCTTCACATGTGGGGCCCATGTTTCTGAAGCAATATGGGGCCCACACAGTTTGCCCTGTTTAGGCTCATGCCAGCTTAGCCCACTTACATCCTTTATGGGGCTCATATAGTCAGCCGATGTGAGCTTCACATGTGGGGCCCATGTTTTTGAAACCATGTGGGACCCAGAAAATGTGCCCAGTTTAAGCCCTGTCCACTCAGTACCCACCTAACCCACATTTAACCCCTAAGTGGCTGGGTTATATCTCATTACATTACAAAATAAAAGACTTTTATGATTCCTAACCAGCTACAGTCGCTTTTGTGTCCTGCCTCTCTCCTCCCTTCCTTCCTTCCTTCCTTCCTCCTTTCCTCCTTCCCTCCCTCCCTTCCTTCCTCCCTCCGTTCCTTTCTTCCTTCCTTCCTTCCTTCCCTCCCTCTCTCCCTTCTTTCCTCTCCTCCCTTCCTTCCTTCCTCCTTCCCTTCTTTCCTCTCCTCCCTTCCTTCCTTCCTCCTTCCCTTCCTTCCTCCCTCCCTCCCTTCCTTCCTCCCTCCCTTCCTTCCTCCCTTCCTTCCTTCCTTCCTTCCTTCTTTCCTTCCATCCTTCCTTCCTTCCTTTTCTCCTAAATTCCTTCTTCTTTTCGTCCATACTCCCTTCCTTCCTTCCTTCTGTCCTACCTTCCTTCCTTCCTTCCTTCCTTCTGTCCTACTTCCCTTCCTTCCTTCCTCCCTTCCTTTTCTCATAAATTCCTTCTTCTTTTCACCCTTCCTCCTTTCCTTCCTTCCTCCTTTCCTTCCTCCCTTCCTTGCTTCCTTCCTCCCTAAACTCTAGTTTCAAAGAATTTCAATTTTCTGGCAATTATTTGATGGTTCAGGCTTCATAGCATTAAGCCCATGCCCACTCATTGCCCACTCATTACCCACATAACCCACATTAACCCCTAAGTGGGGCCCACATGGACATGCTGGCTGGGTTATATCTCATTACATTACAAAATAAAAGACTTCTGTGACTCCTAACCAGCTACAGTCATATTTAAAGTTTTGTAAAACTACCAGGACCACTATGACCCTCCATAAAAAAACAGGATCTGGAGTTATCTTGGCTGCACGTCGCGTTTTAAATAACTGATGACTGGTGTGACTTCCAACCTGGAGCTCAGAGTGTTTTCATGCCGCTGTCACTCGGCATGAGCTCCGACACTCGTCACACCTGACACGTTCCTTCCATATCTCAGATGTAAAGAAGCGAAGGCTGCTCCTCCTGTCAGCGTCAAATATCCGCTAATCTCCCGACACAGCTTCTGGATTCAATAAAAGACAAGAAAAAAGACTCTGAGCTGAAACACAGCCACACGGCCATGTCTCTCTCTCTCTCTCTCTCTGTCTCTCTCTCTCTCTCTCTCTCTCCCTCTCTCTCTCTTTGTCCATGTCTCTCTCTCTCTGTACATCTCTCTCTCCCTCTCTCTGTCTCTCTCTCTCTGTCCATCTCTCTCTCTCTCTCTCTCTCGCTCTCTCTCTATCTCTCTCTCTCTCTCTCTCTGTCTGTCTCTCTGTCCATCTCTCTCTCTCTCTGTCTCTCTCTCTGTCCATCTCACTCTCGCTCTCTCTGTCTCTCTGTCTCTCTCTCTCTCTCTCTCTCTCTCTCTCTCTCTCTCTCTTTCTCTCTTTTCTCATTTTATACACAGCTGACCTGCCTTTCTCACCCTTTCACCTGCTTCCCACCTTTTAGCCCAGCAGGTCCTTCTTTCTCCACCTTTTAGGGACTCTCTCTCTCTCTCTCTCTCTCTCTCTCTCTCTCTCTCTCTCTCTCTCTCTCTCTCTCTCTCTCTCTCTCTCTCTCTCTCTCTCTGTCTTTTCTATTTTTTATGAACCCTTCCCTTGACGTTTGGAGTTTCGTGCTTTGCATGGTGAACAGACAGATATATGGATAGACAGCGTGTGTGTGTGTGTGTGTGTGTGTGTGTGTGTGTGTGTGTGTGTGTGTGTGTGTGTGTGTGTCTTAGCTATGTGTGCACACTGACTTGCAGAGAAGTTTGCATCAGCTTCCCCTGCAGCCTCGTTCCAAAAAAATATTACTGGGCTAAGCTCTTCGACATGATCTCAAACTGAAAACCCCCTCAATTATGTAAGCACTTGTCTCTCTTTCTTTTGGTCCTCGTCCTGTAAAGTGACATCCCCCCCTCCTCCCCTCCCCCTCCCACCCCCCAACCTCTTCTCTTTTTTTTTTTTACTTATTCATGGAAACATTTTAAGTTAGTATAAACCACTTTGAAAGGATGCATCAAGTATTTGGCTCAGGTCTCTTGAGGTTAAGCCCATTCAAATTGAACTTCTTATTTTGGAAGGGGGTCACTTAAAGAGCACCGAATGACTTCTTCTGTGAAATCAAAGGATATTATAAAAAAAAAAAAATGGGAGTTGGAGGTCTGAAGTATTTAATTTGTACAGTAAGGATAAGTCATGTAATAACACTGAGAGATCCCTGAAGAGTAAACTATTTGCTCCGAGGGATGAGTGGCAGGAGGCCGCTTTTATGTCCTGCTTCTCCTTTTTTTTATTTTATGGACTCTTACTCTTCTCCCTCCTTTCTCCCTCCTTCCTTCCTCCCTTCTTGCCTTCCTTCCTTCCTTCCTCCCTTCCTTCCTTCCTTCCTCCCTCCCTCCCTCCATTCTTTCCTCTCCTCCCTTCCTTCCTTCCTTCCTTCCTTCTTTCCTTCCTTCCTTCCTTCCGTCCTTCCTTTCTTCCTTCCTTCCTCCCTTCCTCCCTCCCTCCCTCTCTTTTTTCCTCTCCTCCCTTCCTTCCTTCCTTCCTTCCTTCCTCCCTCCCTCCTTACTCCTTCCTTCCTTCCTCCTTTCCTCCATCCATACTCCCTTCCTTTCTTCCTTCTTCTTTTCCTCCTTACTCCTTTCCTTTCTTCCTCCCTCTATTCCTCCTCACTCCTTTCCATTCTTTCCTTCCTTCCTTCCTTCCTTCCTATTTGCTCCGAGGGATGAGTGGCAGGAGACCGCTTTTATGTCCTGCTTCTCCTTTTTTTTTTTCTTTTTTTTTTTTAGCTGCTGTTTAGATCTGTACCTTTACTTTGAAATAACTGCTCAGTAAACATAAGGAAGTAAGCTGATTAAGGAAGGAAGGAAGGAAGGAAGGAGGGAAGGAAGGAAGGAAAGGAAAGGGGTAAGGAGGAAAAGAGGAAGGAAGAAAGGAAAGGAGTAAGGAGGAAAAGAGGAAGGAAGAAAGGAAGGGAGTATGGATGGAGGAAAGGAGGAAGGAAGGAAGGAAAGGAGTAAGGAGGGAGGGAGGAAAGAAGGAAGGAAGGAAGGAAGGAAGGAAAGAAAGGAGTAAGGACAAAAGAGGAAGGAATTTAGGAGAGAAGGGAGGAAGGAAAGGAGGAAGGAAGGACAATGAGGAAGGAATTTAGGAGAGAAGGAAGGGAGGAAGGAAAGGAGGAAGGAAGGAAGGAAGGAAGGAAGGAAAGAGGAGTATGGACAAAAGAGGAAGGAATTTAGGAACCCCCTTCCTTCCTTATTTCCTTCCTTCCTTCCTTCCTTCCCTTTCTTTTCTCCTAAATTCCTTCTTCTTTTCATCCTTATGCCTTTCCTTCCTTCCTTCCTTCCATCCTCCCTTCCTTTTCTCCTAAATTCCTTCTTCTTTTCATCCTTCCTCCTTTCCTTCCTCCCTTCCTTCCTTCCTTCCTTCCCTTTCTTTTCTCCTAAATTCCTTCTTCTTTTCATCCTTATGCCTTTCCTTCCTTCCTTCCTTCCTTCCTTCCTTCCATCCTCCCTTCCTTTTCTCCTAAATTCCTTCTTCTTTTCATCCTTACACCTTTCCTTCCTCCCTTCCTTGCTTCCTTCCTTCTTTTTTTGTGGACCCAGTATCAAATTTCTGCTTTTTAATCCATTTACAGAGAATATATTAGAGGATAATGTCAAAAATGTCTAAGTGGTGTAACCATAAAAACTGTTTCTGTCCTGCCTCTCCTTTTTTTTTTTTTTTTTTTTTTGCTGCTGTTTAGATCTGTACTTTATTTTGAAAGCGAGCTGGTTAAGGTGGTTAACTTTCACACGACACTCATCCTCTCTGCATAATGACGGTCTACTGAAAGCTTCCCTGTGGAGTTTTAAAGGGAATAAAACCAAATGATATATTTTATAGACTGTTACTCATCAAAACACATCGTGCGTATCCTGAAGGTCTGACAAACATGTTGAATGTGTTTCCTGCCTCCATAAAAATGTTTGTAAAGTCGATTTTTAGTATTTTAAAAAAGTCCCCTTTCACTCAAAAATGTGTTTTTCTTCTTGTTCCTACAGTTGAATGTTGGGTCAGTGAGGCAAATAAGACAGGAAGGAAGGAAAGAAGGAAGAAAAAGAAGGAAGGAAGGAAGGAAGGAAAGAAAGAAGGAATGGAGGCATGCAGGAAGGAAAGATGGAAGGAAGAAAGGGAGGAAGGACAGATAGAAGGAAGGAAGGAAGGAGAAGGAAGAGAAGACAGGAATGAAAGAAGGAAAGAAAGAAGGAAGGGAGGCAGGTAGGAAGGAAAGATGGAAGAAAGATAGCCTTTTTCTTTCTTTCTTTCAAGGTGGCTAAAACATTTAATATTTATCATTCTTTTGTGGTTACACCATTTGACATTTTCAGGAGCATTCAGTCTTACTTTTGGTAAAAATGGTGCAAATGTCATTTCAAATGATATAAAACCAATAAAAATACTAAATGTACATTTTTAAAAAATCTTGTAACTTCATAGATTCTGAATTTTCCAATGAGGAAGAATTTAAAATGAATTTCAACAAAGGAAACATGAACCACAGGACTTCTATAGGTCAGAAACGCTGCAAGGAAGGAAGGAAGAAAAAGAAGACTTGAAAGAAGAAAGCAAGGAAGGAAGGACAGATGGAAGAAAAAGAATACTTGAAGGAAGGAAGGAAGGAAGGACGGACGGAAGGAAAGAAGTAAGGAAGAAAAAGAAGACAGGAAGGAAGAAAGGAAGTACAGATGGAAGGGAAGAAGGAAGGAAGGGAAGATGGAAGGAAGGGAGGAAGAAGGAAGGAAGGGAGAAAGGAAATGAGGAAGGGAGGAAGGAAAGGAAGGAAGGAAGGAAGAAGGTAGGAAAGGAGGAACTACAATGTTACTACAGCTGTTCATACAGTATTGAAAAGCAGCACCTCCACCTGTAAGCTCTAAATCTGTAATGTCTTCCTCGCTACCGATTCTGCTGAACTGTACTTATTTTAAATTGCACTAATAACCAGTTTCTACTTGAGTTAGCTGACTGGAGAGAAAAAAAAAGATTATTTCCATTATTTTTTTTTCAAGTAGTTGCTTATTTTTCAATCAATAACATGTCAGACAATTGTGAGAAATGCCCGTTGTAAATTCCCAACGCTCTTCAAATCGCTTAATCGTCAAAAATAAAACAATAGCTTGGATATAAAAAGCTAAACATGCTCACATTTGCAAAGTTGCAGATTAATTTCATTTTGATTGACTTCTGGCTTTATTACACACTTTGTATGAACTAAAACAGCATTTAATTTACTTTGTTTAGTTTTATTTAAAGGACCAGTGTGCAGGATTCAGTAGTGAGGCTTCAAATTATTTAGTTTGTCCATTCTGGGCTACCGTAGAAGCATGTTGGCCTCTGTAGAAAGGCACCCACACCCTATATAGATATAAATGGTTTATTATACATCCATGAAAACTAGGGCTGTCAAACGATTATTTTTTAAATCGAGATTAATCGCAGAATTTCCATAGTTAATCACGATTAATCGCGTTTTGAATTGCATGTTTAAAATCCTGTTATTTTCCATTTGAAGGCAGTTTTAAGCCCATAATGTAAAGCATTTCTTACCAGAGTGTCTTAACTGGGAATCAATCACGGCTCTGCTGCGACTCCCACACTCCAAAATGGTCCTTTGGTGGAGCTGAGGCTCGCTTGGCTGCACCTGGGTGTTTAGCGTGGAGGTGCTAACTCAAACTCCACGTACTCCGGTGGTAGTTAAACTCCGTTTGACACAGGTTGCATTTTACTTTTGACTTGTCAACTGAAGCGTCTGGAAGTGTTTTAAAGTTAAACAAGCCGTTCAAAAGTCCAGTAGCTCTCTTACTTTCCATCAGCGCGGTAGGTTTACTGCAGGAGGCCACTTCAAAGCATAGCGCTACAGCTAGAGGAGCCGTCTACGGGGGAGTGGAAGGGACAAAAAGGCTTGCAAAATTAAAATGAGATTTAAAAAAAATTAACACATTATGGATTGCATTAATCTAATCGCGATTAACACGTTAACGCTGACAGCCCTAATAAAAACACAACAATTATTATTTTCAGGTGATTATTATTTTACATTACTGCCAACTCTGCTCTGCTTTCGGCTATGCCTTTAAATTC
The DNA here is from genome assembly GCF_027409825.1 of Scomber japonicus. NCBI lineage: Eukaryota > Metazoa > Chordata > Actinopteri > Scombriformes > Scombridae > Scomber > Scomber japonicus. The sequence continues at coordinate 32,927,429 of NC_070584.1, forward strand.
TACACACGGCACCTTTAACCCTCGTGTCCTTTCCTTCCTTCCTTCTTCCTCCCTTCCATCTTTCCTTCCTTCCTCCCTTCCTTCCTTCCTTCCTTCCTCCCTTCCTTCCTACCTTCCATCATTCCTTCCTCCCTTCCTTCCTTCATTCCGTCCTTCCTTCCTTCCGTCTTTCCTTCCTTTCTCCTTTCCTTCTTTCTTCTTCCCTTCATCATTCCTTCCTCCCTTCCATCATTCCTTCCTTCCGTCCTTCCGTCTTTCCTTCCTCCTCCCTTCCATCATTCCTTCCTTCCATCCTTCCATCTGTCCTTCCTCCTCCCTTCCATCATTCCTTCCTTCCTTCCTCCATTCCTTCTTTCGTCCTCCCTTCCTCCATTCCTTTCTTACTTCCTTCCTTCCTTCCTTCCTTCCTTCCTTCTTCTTACCTCCCTTCCGTTCCTTCCTTCCTACCTTCCTTCTTCCTCCATCCCTTCCTTGACTCGAGGACAACAGGAGGGTTAAAAGATTATCTTGGTGATTTTCTGGATTTCCCGTATTGTCAACAAACCTCATGTGCAGAGCCAAACCAGCAATGAACTCATCCTGCAAGCAAGTATTGTTCTTGCAAGTTTATGCCGTAGACCTCCGTCACCCAGTGCAGCGCTGCGGCTCAGTGATGTGATTTTAATAGTATTTAGATTACATCAGAGGTTTACGGCAGAGAGCAATAACAGACAGACGTTGGATGCTTGTTAGTTCATTGTTGGTTCAACTCTGTGCAGTAAGAACATATTAAAATAATCAGCAGGCAGATCCCTTAAAGACTGTGTGAAGTGAATCCAGCCATTTTCTTCTAAACACATTAAATAGGTCATAAATGTATTTCTAAAAAAGGTGTAAAAAGCATTTCAACCATTTAGATTTGAATTGTGGAGCTAGGCTTCACAAACTGTGTTTCAAGATTTCTGTGTTCAGGATTTAGTGATTAGCATAAACCCGCCCCTGCTGCTGTAGAGGTAGAAATACATTCAGCACACACTACTACTACTACAGTCTACAGTTAGCCGCCGAGCTAGCCGCCGAATTAGCAGCCGAGCTTGCAGCCGAGCTAGCGGCTGAGCTAGCAGCAGAAAACTCTCTCATATAGCGTCCATGTTTCTGGTAGAGGTGGTGACTTTGATTGACAGGTGACACTTGCTAGGGGGCGGGGCTTCAGTGTTTGGTAGCAGAGAAAGAGGCTGATTTCTACACAACTTTGAAGCCTAATTTCATATATTTGGCGATTTTTTTAATCATTCAAATTTGGCAGGGTGGTTAAGAACACACTTTTCTGTGGTATGTCAAACTCAGAACACATATTTAATCTTACTTGACATGGACTTTTAGCTCATGTCCAAGTCCAGCTAGTTGTAAATGGACTGTACATTCACAACCTGCTCATCAGGATTAACATTCACACACTGTTGGCTGTCAAGAGCAAATGGAGGTTAAGTATCTTGCCCAACACATCAACATGTGGACTGATCTACCTCCTGAGTTACAGCTGCCCCACATGTTGGTTTATCCATGAAGACGATGGTGGTGGGTAGCATAACTTGTTTAGAAATGGCACCATGGAACATTTCACCCAGTGCAGCTCTGTGGCTCAGTGATGAGTGTTTGTACAACATCGGTAGAGGTTTACGGTAGAGAGGAATAACATTTATCAGACTTGTCAATCAATCGATCAGTCAAACTTTATATGTATAGCACTTTTCATACAATGCAATGTAACAGAAAGGGATTTACATAGTCATCAAAAATACAAATCATTAAAAATATAGAGCTTTTCTAGACTTTTTGACCACTTAAAGCACTTTTACACTACTGCCACTCATCAGGAGGAACAATCACTCACACATTTATACACTGTTGGAGCATCAGGAGCCATTAAGGGTTAATTATTTTGCCTGTAGGGAGCAGCGTGAACAAACACTTCAAGTTTATGAAGGAAAAATCATTCAGCCTTCCAATGTATTTAACACACAATCTAGTGCTGCTCTGAACGGTTGCTGCAGCTCCGTGGCCGCCATGCTGGATGTGAACAGAGTCACTCTATGCTCGTCATCGCCTTGAGCCCGCCTCCCCCGTTCTGTGATTGGTTCCCTATATATCAGGCGAGGATTTTGTCTTGGTGGCCATGCTAACTTTCTGGAATGATAGCATGGGTTTACTCAGGCTAATCGACATGTAGACTGGAGGAGTCGGGAATCAAACCACCGACCTCCTGATTGGTGGACGACTGATCTACCTCCTGAGTCACAGCTGCCCCACATGCTCGTTCATGCATGGAGACAACAGTGGGGACCATAAGTTGTTTAGAAATGGCACCATGGAACATTTCACCCAGTGCAGCTCTGTGGCTCAGTGATGAGTGTTTAATAGTATTTGTACAACATCGGTAGAGGTTTACGGTAGAGAGGAATAACATTTATCAGACTTCACCAGGCAGATCCTTTAAGCTCATGTAAATGGACTACTTAGATAGATAGATAGATAGATGGATAGATAGATCCACCGATATTCTGATTGGTGTTCAGTTCAGTTCAGAGCTTTATTGTTTGATTTGCAGTGACAGTAACATTAAAATAACTAACACCACAACCATAAATAGATTAGAATAGATAGAATAAACAGTGACATAACAAACATCATCTCATCATACAGCTCAACCAAACTGATGAGAACAATCACAATCCGAATAAAACTGAATAAAAATAAGAAAGTTGTTTTAGGGGTTGTTCAGGTTAAAGCTGCAGTTGGTAACTCTGAGCAGAGAGAGGTCTTAGCATCAAATTTGAAGAAGCACAACTGTCAGATCCCTCCCCTCCCTCTCCGCTGCACTCCTGCCCTGCCTCTAAAGCCCCTCCCCCAGAGGAGGCTGACGGCGCGACCACGTGCACGCAACCACGTGCACGCGACCACGTGCACGCGATCGGTGATACATGAACTACACTCCACACAGCTAGATATAAAACGCTTTACAGTGACTGGCTAGACCTTACCTAGAAACTAGAGCTTGACCGAGCTGAGGAGGAAGGGGGAGGGGCCTGTGAAGAGGAAGGGGGAGGAGCCTGTGAGGAGGAAGGGGAGGGGCTGTGAGTATGAAAGGGGAGTGGCCTGTGAGGAGGAAGGGAGGGTGGCCTGTGATTAGGGAGGGGGAGGAGACTGTGAGGTTTAAGGGGAGGGGCCTGTGAGGAGGAAGGGGAGGGAGCTGTGTGGAGGAAGGAGGAGGGGCCTGTGAGGAGGAAGGGGGAGGGGCCTGTGTGCATGACCAGTGATTGACAGCTGTCAGACACTCCATCAGACACAATCCTGGCTCTGATTGGTTCAGTAGGAGAAGTAGGCGGGGCTAAATGAGCCTGTTTTTTTCTTTAGTTTCATGTAATGCTTTCTTTACATAGTGACATTTTTAGCAAATATGACAAAATTTTACTTTTATAAGACTTACCAACTGCAGCTTTAACTGTATTTATTGCACGTGGGACAGAGGAACATTTGGTGGAGGACCGATCTACCTCCTGAGTCACAGTTGTCCCCGTGGAGACGATGTTGGGTCTCCAAAAGAAACCTCCAACACGTCAGCCGTGCAGCGCTGCGGCTCAGTGATGTGTTTTTAATAGTATTTGTTCAACATCAGAGGTTTACGGCAGACAGGAATAACATTTATCAGACTCTAGATACACACACACAATACTTAATTAGTAGGATGAGTTCATCGGTGGTTTGGCTCGGCTCATTTGTTGACGGTAAGAAACATAAAATAAATCCTCAGAGAATCATTTAAGTTCATGCCCACGTCAAGATACATGATGAGACATTTGCAATTTTTAAAATACTTAAATTTAATCTCATTAAAAAGATGGAAGGAAGGAAGGAAGGAAGGAAGGCAGGAAGGAAAGATGGAAGGAAGGAAAGAAGGAAGAAAATGAAGGAAGACAGAAAGAAAGGAAGGAAGGAAGGAAGGAAGAAAAAGAAGACAGGAAGGAATAAAGGGAGGAAGGAAGGACAGGAAGGCAGGAAGGATGGAATAGAGGGAGGAAGGATGGGGGAAGGAAAATAAGACAGGAAGAAAGGAAGGAAGGAAGGAAGGAATAGAGGGAGGAAGGATGGGGGGAAGGAAGGAAGGAAGAAAAAGAAGATAGGAAGGAAGGGAGGAACAAGGAAAGTGGGCCGCACTGGACCCCTCAGCGGTCCAGATCTGGCCCACGGGCCTCATGTTTGCCATCCCTGACTTAAATAATCCTGTTCTTTATTTCCTCTGTGTGTGTGTGTGTGTGTGTGTGTGTGTGTGTGTGTGTGTGTACGTGTGTGTGTGTGTGACTGTATAATCTGTATAATTGACTTCACATGTAAAGACAGTCGCTGCTCGTCTTCCTCCGATCTGCCTCCAGACATTTGTTGATTTTGCAACAGTTAAAATCCCCCCCCCCCTCCTCACCGCCCCCCCTTGCCCCCCCCCCCCCCCCCCCCCCCCTCACATTGCTTTTCTCATTCCTTTTTATTTGTTACCTTTCCTCTGGCGCTCCCTCTCTCTCCGGGAGACCAGTCATTTTCTCTCAACCCTTTGATCTGCGGCCATCTTTCCAGCCGGTGGCTCAATGCGGGAAATCCCCCCAAAAACACACTGTTAGAAAATAAAGATAAAAATGTTCAGAGTTTTTTTTTGGAAAGGGATTTTCAAAGACCTTTTCAACCCGATGATCCACTCGTGGGAAAATCGTCACGCTCATTAGGTTCAAACGTTTATTATAAATTCTAGTTGAGGTCGCAAAACCTTTTAAACATGCCAAACTCAACAAGTGAAAATGTGCATAAAGCTTATTCTCTAGTATAAAGGAGCAGATTTAACCCCCCTGTTGTCCTCGAGTCAAGGAAGGAAGTTAGGAAGGGAGGGAGGAAGAAGGAAGGAAGGGAGAAAGGAAGGAAGGAAGGAGGAAGGACAGACGGAAGGAAGGAAAGAAGGAGGAGGGAGGAAGGAAGGAAGGAAGGAAGGAGAAAAGGAAGGAAAGATGGAAGAAAAAGAAGACAGGGAGGAAGGAAGGAATAAAGGGAGGAAGGATGGAAGGAAGGAAGGAGGGAGGAAGGAAGGAAAGAAGGAGGGAGGGAGGATGGAAGGAAGGAAGGACGGAAGGAGGGAGGAAGGAAGGAAGGAAGGACGGAAGGAGGGAGGAAGGGAGGAAGGAAGGACGGAAGGAGCGAGGATGGAAGGAAGGAAGGGAGCAAGGAAGGAAGGACGGAAGGAGGGAGGAAGGAAGGAAGGAAGGAAGGAAAAGAAGGAG